>NW_017618912.1:440119-510119 GCF_001879475.1 Ipomoea nil | reverse complement strand
ACTGTGTAATATTATTGTGAAAAATTAAAATGCAATAATCTGACCATTTTCTTTTTTTTCATTTTAGTCAATTATGGATCATTTTTTTTTTATTTTCAGTCAATTATTAATATTCATTTTTTTTTCAATTAACCTAATTTATATTCCCTTTTACTCCTTCAAAAAAAAAATCCCTTCTTACATTTTTAATTCCCAATCAATTATTACTATTCATTTCTTTTTCCAATTTAATTACCTAATTTTCCATTCCATTTTTAATTGATGATGTAAAATATTATTGTGAAATATTTATTTTTTTTTTTTATTTCCATTCTTTTTTGGCTAAAGTGTCATTCCGCACCATGAACCATTCGTGATTATTCATGACGCACCATGATCTTTAATAAGTGATATTTTGAGCCATAAACCAATTTTTTTTTTCGCCTAGACTTTTTTGTAGGTTTCCAGGTAAACAATATAACATGGCGCCGGTTGCTTGCTGATTTAGACTTATTTTTTAGTGACATGGCTTTAATTAAATGAGATGGAGTCCATGTAAGCTTACTTAAATAAAAATAATAAGTAAATGACGTGACTTTACCGCAATTGTCGCGAGTTCGACCGCTGGGAATCCCTCATTTAATATCACTTATTAAAGATCATGGTGCGGCATGAATAATCACGAATGGTTCATGGTGCGGGATGACACTTTAGCCTTCTTTTTTTTTTTTTTTTTTAATTTACCTTTACTATTTACTATTGTTTAGACGGAAAATCAAGTAAATAATTTTTTTTTTAATTATAGTATATAGATAATAGATAGATTACCATGTTGAAATAATATTACTATATTTAAATAATTCTTTATTCAAGCATATATGAATTAGTTATATTTACATAATATTACCATATTTGAAGAATTTTTTATTACGGATTATTTGCTAAATTACAAATTATTAAATTGTTAAATTATTCTTAAGATAAATATTACGAATTATTTGCTTCGAAAAAGCTTTATTGAATTAGTTTATTATAAGCATCCAAAAATTTAGCAATTACATCAATATCCGAAATGAACCTGCAAAAGTGCTATAAGTATATAACTCAGATGTAAAAAGTGCCATTTTCTCTATAAGAAATGCCTTATTTTAATAGAAATAAATATAAATATATAGAATTATAACTGATGTTTAATCTTTGAATAACTATTTCAACTTAGATTTTTAACCTTTAGAGCTCTTAACAGATCCCTCATTATTTGAATCACATTCCTCGTTAAACTTGAAATTTCCAATAGGACATTGAGGCACCTATCGATCCTGAGAGTCGTAAAAGATAAAAGAAAAAAAGTCAAATACCTCAATAAAGTTATACAAAAAGCAAAATAATGTAAGTGAGCAATAAATAAAATTTTCAAAGAAATCATAATCTTCTTTGTCATAAATATGTTGAGGAAAATCTGCATCATTCAATACTCCAACAGTGGTTCTATCACAAAACTGCGGCATATACATGTGAGTAATAGTTTTGTTTCTATACGGATTATAAAGCACAAAAAATCTATTAATTCGATAAACCCCCCTTCTTTACATTTCTTCAACCACTTTTGAACAAACCTTTGAGGAATATGCATATGTAGAAAACTTCTTTGAATTTGTAGTGTAAAAAGAAAATGTTGTAAAAAATCATATGCATAAACTAAAAGTTTTGAAATACAAAATATTAAGATTATAGGGAAAAAAAAAAAGTACCGCTACATCATGGACTACACACTCTATAGAGTTCACAACTAACAATCTCGCTCTGAGTTGAAGCCATTGCTATTCGGTGTAAATAGGAGAGTACAGAGGGAAACTTACAACTTTAGGTTTTGCAGAATGATTTAAATAGAAAAGGTATGTTATTACATTATTATGGTAGAATAATAATATAATATATATAGATTGTATAATATTCGTGTAAATAGGATAATTAAGGTATGCTATGTGGTCCAATGGTACCCGGGTTGGACTTCCATTTGGAAGATTATGAGTTCAAGTCTCAGTGGAGGCGTTATTGGTAAAAAAGAAGGTATGCTATTGTATACTGATATTGTATAATAATATTCAGTGTCAATATTGTATAATATCTCAGAGTTTTTTTTTTAACTATAATATTCGG
This sequence comes from Ipomoea nil, assembly GCF_001879475.1. NCBI lineage: Eukaryota > Viridiplantae > Streptophyta > Magnoliopsida > Solanales > Convolvulaceae > Ipomoea > Ipomoea nil. Next base: position 507,980 of record NW_017618912.1, on the reverse strand, counting down.
AGTTAATTAAGGTAATTGTGTTCTTATTCTACAATAAGATAATTATGCCATCTGCTACGGATTGTGTTTTAATTTGACCGAAAATATAGAGATACCATAATTATGTAATATTATCAATTAATACAATTTACTTAATTTCCATTCAACATTTGTTTATATATATATATATATATATATATAAACAAATGTTGAATGGAAATTAAGTAAATTGTATTAATTGATAATATTACATTCAACATTTGTTTATATATATATATATATATATATATATATATATATTACAAAATACCATATATGAAATACACGTTAATTCAAAAAAGGTAAATTTTAAAACCTAATTCATTAATTAATCTATATTCATAATATTCCGTGTAATGTTAATTAATTTTTGGTTATATATATCTTACAAAATACCATATAAGGAATACACGTTAATTCAAAAAAGATGAATTTTAATAAATTAGAACTGAAAGATATATAATAATTATAAAATATAATTATAAGAATAATTTTTGGTTATGAAATACTTATATTTGAGAAGTCAAGTTAGGCTTTACTAAAAGATATATAATAATTATAAAATATTATAATAATTAAAAAAGTATTTTGATGGATTAATTAAATTTGAACTATATTTTAAATTAATTGTGTGCAAAGTATTGTAATACGTGAGTGTTGTTTGTTACGTAGTATTCTCTTTGAATATAGCAATTAGAATAATATAGCAAGATAATAAAGGATTAGATTTATTCGGATTTCAAATATATATATATATATATATATATATATATATATATATATATATATATATTATCAATTAAAAATGATCAATTCGTTAAATGGCGCCACATCCGTAAATTCGATTATATTCCGTAAATGATTCATAACAGTACATATTATTGTATTTCAAATATATAAAACAAAAATGTGATTGTATTTCGAAAATATAACATAATGTTGCAAATTAGTACTAAATTACGATAAATACCATTACATAAAAACTATTAAATTGTTGACATATCCTTCATTATTCATCTCTAAACAGACTCCTCATTATTTGAATCTCCTTCTTTGGTAGAATCGTAATTTCCAATCGGAGGTTCAGACACCTGTCCATCTAGAGAATCGTGAAAGTTAAGAAAATTTAAATACCTCAATAAAGTTATACAAAAAGCAAAACAATGTAAGTAAACAATAACCCACCTCTTTAGAAAAATCATAATCTTCTCTGTCATAAACGTGTGTTGAAAAATCTGCATATTTCAATATTCCCAAAGTAGTTATGTCACAAAACTTCAGTATATACCCGTGGTTAGTAGTTTTGTTTCTATACTCATTACAAACCACCAAAATCTATGAATTCGATAAACTTTACCTTCTTTAAATTTGTTGAACCACTTTGCAACATACATTTTAGGAATATGCATATGTATAAAAGTTCCCTGAAATTGTAAAAAAAAAAAAAGAAAAAAAAAATCATATGCATCAACTACAATTTTAGAGATACAAAATATTAAGATTAAGATTATAGTTTAAAAAAATACCTCTACATCATGTACTACACACAATTGGAAGACGAACGACACGGCGCACTCTAAACCTGATGTTATTCCAATGGAGTCTAGGATGAAGTTGACTACCAACAATCTCGCTGTGAAGTTCAGCCGCCATTGAGAATCAGTGTTATTATATTTTCTGGACGAATTTGTACTGGTAGAACTGTAGAGTTATTGGTGTGTTCTTAAAGGATGGAAATGTGAAATGTAGATTAATATAAACGGTAATACCTATATTTTATATACACAGTAATAACCATATATATGCTAACTAATTATTGGAGTAATTGGAGTAAACGTATAATGACCATAATTTTGTGTATTACCATAATAATATTATTCTAATTAATTATTCTATATTATGTTACTTTATGCAATATTTCGTATTTTTCCATATTATTCAATGATTTCTATTACCATATATAATTAATATAATGAGCTTAGGCGGGAAAAGGAGGATTTTGTTTATATATATATATATATATATATATATATATATATATATATATATATATATATATATATATATAGGTATAGATATAAATATAGATATAGATTACACATACAAATCGTTTGTAAATCTAGAATTGTGCACTTGAAGGCAAAGAAACAAGCACTTGAAGACGAAAAGAAAGGTGCGCTTGAAGGAAAAAAATCTGTACTGGAGGAAAAAAATGGTTCACTTGAATGCTAATTAATTATTATTTTTTTAACACAATAGTAAGACACACATACATTTGTAGGCATTAAATTGTGCACTTGAAGGCATAAAGATGATTACTAGAAGGCAAGGGAGAAAAAAAAAATAAAGGACACTAAAAGGGAAAATTCAAAGAAATGAAAATTAATTGTGCACTATTAGAAAGGAAAACATGTACTTGAAGGCTACAAAATGTGCACTTGAAGGCTAAAAACATGTACTAGATGAAAAAAAAAAAGGGTTCAATGGAATGCTAAGTATTTTTTTTTAACACAATAGTAAGACACACATGCACTTGTAGGCATGAAATTGAGCACTTAGCTTGAAAGCATAAAGAGAATCACTAGAAGGCAATGGAAAAAAAAAAAAAAAAAAAGATACTAAAAGAGAAAATTAGAAGAAAATTAATTGTGCACTCTTAGAAAGTAAAACATGCTCTTGAAAGCTACAAAACGTGCACTTGAAGGTCAAAGTTTTGCATTCAAAGGCACACAAATGTGCACTCAAAGAAGAAACTTAAGTACTTAAACAAAACAGATGCACTCGAAGAAAAAAATATGCACTTGAAGAAGGAAAAATGTGCACTCGAATATAAAAGACAGTCTGACTTACTCAAAATTACAAATATACCACCATGCATTTTTTAATTAATATTCAATATGGAATGTTGATTTGGACTACATCTACCGTTAGCAATTATGCGCATTTTTTACTTGTAGAAGCTTTTTTATTTGATCCAACATATATATATATATATATATATATATATATATATATATATTAAAATATTTAACTATACAATTTTATTCATTTTCTAGAAATCATTTTCTAGAAAATGAACTAAACACACAAAGACAGTTTTTCAGAATGCAACCAAACCCTATAATTGAAAATGTTTTCTGGAAAATGTCTCATTTTTTAGAAGCCATTTTTCAAATTTTCAAACATAATCTTAATTGAGATTTCTAATAAATTCCTTTTCCTTATAAATAGTGGTGTTGGTAGATTGTTTTACAAACTTGAAAATTTTGAGCTTTTGACTTTTTTATTACTCTCAAATTTTCAAAAAACTCTACTAACTCCTCTCTAAAATTATCAGTGTTCTTTCTTTTGTTAAAGTTTGTTGAAAATAATATATTTGAGTGTTTAAATATGTTATCATGTTCTTCATTGTTCTTCAATGCTCTTAGCACTTTTAGGAGGAAGTGGATCAATTTCAATAAAATTTTGCATGGCACAAACCTTGGATTTTTTTATTTATCATTTATTTACCAAATTACAAATTTTTTTAGGATTATTTTGAAGAAAAATTCCTAAACAACATAAAGAAATAGTTTGAGGCACGATTTTTAAGTCCAAATCCAAAAGTTTTTTTTTTTTTTTTTAAATAATCATAGGCCTATTTGGCTAAGGTAAGCCAAGGATTCCACTATATTTTGGGTAAATAGCACATATGTGTACAATAAATAGGTTTAATTAGAAACCACTAATGGAGTTTCATGCCTGCGAAAAATGTGAAGTAGAGAGGAAGAAAATGGTTGCAGGGGGTTTGGAACTGAGGTGCACACAAAATTGTAATTAAGTCATTAAACTAAAAAAAAAAAGTTATAATTAGATCTCTTAACTAACAAATACCAATTAAAAAAAAAAAAAAGAAAACTAACAAATACCATGCAAAATTTTCAATTTTCAAATTTTACAGGTTTGGAACCGGTGATCATGCCAATTGGTTGTCATGTGGCTTTTTATTTAAATTTTTTCTTATTAAATAAGTATATTAATATCAAGACTATGTGATATAATGGTACCTGAGTTGGACTTCTATTTGGAAGGTTGTGAGTGTGAGCCACAGTGGAGGCGTTATTGGTTCTTTGTGTTTCAGTAGGTTGAGAAAGTATATGAATAGATACTACATTATAATAGATAATTTGTGTTATATGTCATTAATGTAACAGGAAAATGGTTGTGGAATTTTAGTATTTGTTGATGATATTCTGATGAATGCTCGAATTCGTGTTATATGTCATTAATGTAACAGGAAAATGGTTGTGGAATTTTAGTATTTGTTGATGATATTCTGATGAATGCTCAAGTTCAAGAAATTTCAGTCATTGATTCTAAGTCAATAGTAATTGATTAATAGATTTGAGTTGTATTATTCCACAACTAAGAGACGATATGTCATCTGTCCAAAGAGAATGGGAGAGAGTTAAGATGTCAACAAGTAGTACGTGCTCTTGAAGGTGATAAGGAAAATTGGTCCAAGATGCTTACTACTATATATAGTTGTGATAGGTGTGGTTTGATTAGCAATGTTGCTATGCTTTGTGCAAAAAGAGTAGTAATCTAAATTTGCCTATTTTGTAAGGTCTTTGGTTTATGTTAGTGTGGGCAATTAGTATGGGTTTGTTGGAAGTTGGAGTTGTAATGTTGTATGAAAAAAATTCAATGTGGTATTGGAACAAGTTATTTTGTGTTAAAATGAAAAAATATATATATATATATATATATATATATATATATATACATATATATATATATATTCTTTTTTGCCTGCTCAATCAAATTTTTCTGTTTTACGTTTCAGATCATATAATGATGAAGCATGCAATGTCTGTTGAGAATTTTTAGGATGATAGAGGCCAATAACATGGTAACTCAGGATCAAGATGTTTGCAGCATGGTATTGACGTATCAACATGGTCTTGAGCATTGCATGGCTTTATCAGTAAATGAATGTATGAGTTAAGTTAATGAGGATATGATATGTCTGAATAATCAATAATGAGTCTGTACAAGAGTATATATAGTAGTGAATAGTAAACCTATTACAAGAAGAATACTAATAATAATAGGTAACGAATACTAATGATGATAGAGTCCTAATACTCCCCCTCAAGCACAAGGTGGACTAGCAACAACATTGAGCTTGCCACATAGAGTAGAGAAACGCGGACCAGGGAAAGCTTTAGTGAACACATCAGCCAGCTGATCCTTTGTGGAAATGAAGCTAACCTGCAGCTCCTTCTTCGCCACTTTGTCACGAACAAAGTGGTAATCAATTTCCACATGCTTCGTACGAGCATGGAACACCGGGTTGGAACAGAGATAAGTCGCACCCAAATTATCACCAGAGAGTGGGAGGAGCAGCCAATGGCACTCCAAGCTCGTGCAACAGAGAAACCAACCAGGTGACCTCCGCAGACACATCAGCCAGAGCCTTGTATTCAGCCTCTGTAGACGAACGAGCAACCGTGCGTTGCTTCCGACAAGACCAGGAAATCAGATTGCCACCACAAAACCACAAAACCACAAAACCACTAGTAGACTTCCTGTCAGCTGGATCACCAGCCCAGTCCGAATCCGAAAAGGCATGAACCGCAACAGAGGAGGAAGGACGAATAAAAAGACCAAAGTGCAGAGTTCCTTTTACATACCGCAGAACACGCTTGAGCATAGCCCAATGCTCAATGGTTGGAGAGTGCATATGCTGACAGACCCGATTCACGGCAAAAGAGAGATCCGGACGAGTAACAGTAAGATACTGTAGAGCCCCAGCAAGACTGCGATACTGCGTGGGATCCGCATAGGGAACCACAAAATCAGAAGAAGGTCGGGACACAGGAACCGGAGTAGCCAACGGTTTACAGTCCACCATACCTGCACGGGTCAAAATATCTCGCATGTATCGCTGCTGAGAAAGAAACAAACCACCATCCTGGGAGACCGTCTCAATGCCAAGAAAAAAAAGACGGGGCACCCATGTCACGAATCTTAAACTCCGAGGCTAAGTCAGTAAGAAGCCGAGTAACACACGAAGCATCAGACCCCATAACAAGGATATCATCAACATAGACAAGCAAACATAAACAGACAGAGTCACAAGTATAGATGAATAAAGAAACATCAGTCTTGGAGGGTGAAAAACCAACCGACACCAAAAAAGCATGCAACCTATTGAACCACGCTCAAGGAGCCTGCTTAAAACCATAGAGTGACCTCTGAAACAAACACACATCATCCAGCCGTGACTGGTCTTCATAACCGGGCGGCTGTCTCATGTAAACTGTCTCTGCAAGATTACCATTGAGGAAGGCGTTGTGAACATCCAACTGCCGAATGACCCAACCGCGAGAAACGGCTAAAGAGAGAAGAAGCCGCACGGTGGTGGGTTTGACAACAGGACTGAAAGTATCAAAAAAGTCCTGCCCAGCGACTTGATTGAAACCCTTTGCGACCAATCGAGCCTTGTGCCGCTCAATCGTGCCATCGGCCTTGCGCTTCGTTCTGAACACCCATTTGCACCCCACAACATTCATTCCAGGTGTGCGACTAACCAGACGCCAAGTGTGATTCTGGAGCAAGGCATTAAACTCAAGATCCATGGCCTCACGCCACTCCGGATACCGAACTGCCTGAGAATAACAAGTCGGTTCAAGAACAGTCATAAGAGCCACATGCTGCATCGGTCCTTGAGAACGGGTTGCCATAACATGAGACTGAGGCTGAACAGGCTTCGCCGTACGGCGGCCTCGCTTGGGCGCAGTAGGAGCACCCGAGACCGCCCCTTCCAGAGCCGTGGCAGTCACGGTGCGAGAATCTGAACCAGCTGCGGCAGCCCCGGAATCCGCGTCCAACTCCGGATGAGGATCAGGTCAAATGGGACAGACATCGGAGCCAACACCAACCCGAACGGCACCAACACCCCACGGCTCAACCGGGCGAGAGCTAGAGACCTGAGAAGGCATAGAAGAAGCAAACGGATATACGGTCTTATCAAACCGTACATGACGACAAATGAATGCCTTGTTAGTAGCAGGATCTAAACAACGATAGCCACGAAACGAAGACGGATAACCAAGAAACACACACGGGGATGACCGATACTGCAACTTGTTACGATTGTATGGGCGCAACAGAGGATAATAGAGACAGCCAAACACACGCAAGAAGGAATAAGAAGGATTAGAATGATGCAAACGATAATGAGGACTGACATTGTCTAGAACTCGAGTAGGCATTTTATTGATGAGATAGACCTCAGTCTCAAAGGCATAATCCCAATATCGCTGTGGAACCGAAGCTTGAGCCAAGACCCGTTTCCACAACGTGACGATGCCGACGCTCAACTCTACCATTCTGCTCATGGGTATAGGCACAAGATTGCCTATGATTGATACCCAAAGAGACAAATGTACGGTGCAATCGTTTATACTCTCCCCCTAAATCAGATTGTATAGAGACAATCTTACGACCATATGAACGTTCAACTAGTGACCGAAACTGCTCGAAGATAGCATACACATCAGTTTTTAATCGCATAGGATAAAACCATACATAGCGTGTGTAGTCATCAACAAACAAAACAAAGTAACGAAAATCATTGGCAGAAAGAAAAGGCGCTGGGCCCCAAATATCAGTATAAATAAGCTTTAAAACATGCGACGTAGTAGTATTGACACGAGGCAAGGGAAACCGAGATGATTTCCCAAGCATACAAGCACGACACGACACCGAACTATTACTAAAACTAGAATCAATGGAACACGAATTCAAAATCTGCCGCAAGACACGAAGATGAGGGTGACCCAACCGACCATGCCAAACGTCAGAGGAGACACGCGAAGCCACTAACGCAGCGGGACTCGAACAAGAAACAGGCCAAGAATAGAGACCCCTCGAAGCCTGCCCTCTATACAGAACTTCCCTGGTTGAACGATCCTTCACAAAGAAACAATCAGGGTGAAATTCAAAGAAGACATTATTATCACGGGCAAACCGTTGTACAGATAATAAAGACGCAGAAAGCCCAGGAACAAAAAGAACATCAGACAACCGAAACAGTGTTTTAGAAGAGGCTACCGAAGACGAACCAGTACCAACAATAGGTAAACACTTACCGTCACCAACGCGAAGATGATCCGGACCGTTATAAGAGACCGTCGAGGACATCAAAGACGGATCTGGGGTGGCATGGTTCGACGCACCAGTGTTGGGAAACCATTGCTGAGTGCTAATCGAAGCCGCATCGTCCACAGGATACGCAACATGCGCTCTCGGCCCCGGAGCTCCATCGTACCGGCGAAAGCACGAAGCGGTCGAATGGCCCTCGCCGGAGCAGATCTGGCACTGGACAGCCCCGGCACCACCACGACCACGGCCACGCCCTTTGCTGCGACCACGGCTGTGGTTGCCGCCTCCACGCTGCTGCCCGCCCGAACGGCCTCCACCTCGCTGAGCCGCCATGGCGACCGGAGCAACAGCAACATCACCAGCATCATCGGCACATATAAAAGCCTGCGAAACAAGAAAATCAGATAGCTCGGGTAGAGACACCGGAGCACCCCTTGTGAGCGACGCCACCAAAGGACGATATTCGGACCGCAAGCCTCGGAATATATACATATTCTGATCCTCTAGCGTCACCGGACGGTCGGCAAGCGCTAAATCCTCGATAAGCACCTGTGCACGGCCAAGATAGTCCGGGATCGAAGCATCCCCCTGCCGCAATCCTTGCAACTCGCCCACCAACCGGAGGGCACGAGCCCGTGTAGTCGAACCAAGAACCTGTTCGATTGCCAACTACAAATGCCGAGAAGTGGACTTACCGATTGCGAGGTGCATCATCTCGTCGGACAAGGATGAGATTAATAAGGAGAGCACGGCCTTATCTTGACGGAGCCATGCACTCCGAGCAGCGGAAGACGAAGCCGACGAAGGCACGGTAGGAATGGCTCCCTCGGCAGGCGGCACGACAAGCGCGGTGATCGGTGGACATACCGAAGTACCATCGACAAAACCCAACAACCCTTGGCCATCCAGGAACGGAAGAAGCTGAGTACGCCAAAACAAAAAATTGTGGGATGTCAACTTGATGGAGACGAAGTGATGCGCCGAAGAGAAAGACACCCCCGACTGCAGCGGTGCAACAAGCGCGGCCTCAGAAACGGTCCGTTCAGAACTACCAACAGAGCCGTCATCAGATCCGAGGTGCGCCATTAGAGAGAGGAGAGAGAAACCTGCTGATACCAAATGAGGATATGATATGTCTGAATAATCAATAATGAGTCTGTACAAGAGTATATATAGTAGTGAATAGTAAACCTATTACAAGACGAATACTAATAATAATAGGTAACAAATACTAATGATGATAGAGTCCTAATAAAGTTGATGCTTATTAAAGTGTACTAGTTTTTTACGCGATTCAGATAATGTCTAATTTTTTTTTTAAATAAGTACTTTAAAGTATATCAAGGCAAGATTAAATTAGAATTGTTCATGCATAGATAATTGAATGTTGAATTTGCGTATTTAAATAGGTAATTTTAAGTTTACACATGCGAGATAATATAGTCAAGATTGATTATAATTGTCAATAAAATAATTGTATAGGTATGGTTGAAACCAAATACGGGATATAAGGGAGGGCAAATAAAAATTATGGCATAAAATATTAAATATATACTAATATTGAAGAGCTAACTGCTGATTACCAAACAAGGACATTGCGAGATAGTTTCCCACGCTTCAATTTGTTGTATGATTTGAATACTCTTTTTGTCAATAAATCCCCTAATTAGTTAATATGATTGGTTTAATTATATTTTTTTTATAATAATAATAATAATAACAATAATAATAATAATAATAATAATAATAATAATAATAATAATAATAATTATTATTATTATTATTATTATTATTATTATTATTCAATATATGTATACCATTAGGTCAATTTACATGTTAATCTAAACAGCTAATTTTTTCAAATATCTTTTTACCAATCGTTGATATAAGTCACTGGTTGAATCCGCTAACGCTAACCGCTAACTGCTGATTGTCAAACAAGGACATTGCGAGATACTTCAATTTGTTGTGTAATTTGAATACTCTCTTTGTCAACAAATCCCTCTAGTAGTTAATATGATTGACTTTATTAATTATATTTTTTTATTTTTTCATGTATTAATAAAATACTTGGTAAATAAATATATAGCATTATTTTGTATTATAACTTTGATATGTAATTAAAAAATAGTGCACAAAAAATATAATAGACAATGTAGTGAATATAATCAATTTATGAATTTTTTTTTTTTTTTTTGAATGCTACTAGCTCTATCAATTTATGAATTTGAATGTAAAGAATTTTTACATTGGAGAAAAATAAAGACAATATAACTAATAAAATTACTTCTCTTTAATTAATTTATTGATAATGAATAATTTTTTTTTAATAAAGACATTGTAGGGACAATGTAGCGAATATCATCAATTGATGAAGTTGAATGTAAAGAATTTTTATATTGGAGAAAAATAAAGACAATATAACTAATGAAATTATTTCTCGGACATTATAGACACATAATTCTAAATTAAAGAAATGCATATGTATTATTTTTTGTTGTAGCTACTAAATTATTATTTAATTTAATAAGAGTAAAATAGAGTACTAATTATACCAACTTTGATTGGGATGAGGTTTGAACCTAAGACCTTTCTTATTGAAATCAATGAGTAAGTTAACAGTGAACTAACATAAATTAACAAAAAAGATAATATTTAACGGAAAAGTTAACGGATAATCATATTCATTAAGGATAAAATAGGAAATCCTAAGGAAAAATTAAAATCTGATCAATCTGAGTCATTCATTTGATTAAAAAATTTGGCCGCCATTTTTTCTACCCATTATAGGCCTAACTCTCTTGGTCTCTTATTGGTATAGTAGAAATTGCAATGAAATGTGCAAAAAGTAACATCTAATGGTGGTGCATTTGTGCACTTCAGCCTGGTGCATTTCTTAACACGTGGTGGTGTTTCTTTTGCATACTTGATGGTGCATGACCGTACATCTCAAGGTATGATGCATATGTGATTTTCATCATGGTGCATTTCTGAACACGTTATGATGCATTTATGCATACCTAATGGTGCGTCACTAGTACAAAATTTAATAAAGACATTGTAGGGACAATGTAGCGAATATAATCAATTGATGAATTTGAATGTAAAGAATTTTTATATTGGAGAAAAATAAAGACAATATAACTAATGAAATTATTTCTCTTATTTAATTGATGGATAATGAATAATTTTTTTTGAATAAAGACATTATAGACACATAATTCTAAATTAAAGAAATGCATATGTATTATTTTTTGTTATAGCTACTAAATTATTATTTAATTTAATAAGAGTAAAATAGAGTACTAATTATACCAACTTTGATTGGGATGAGGTTTGAACCTAAGACATTTCTTATTGAAATCAATGAGTAAGTTAACAGTGAACTAACATAAATTAACAAAAAAGATAATATTTAACTGAAAAGTTAACGGATAATCATATTCATTAAGGATAAAATAGGAAATCCTAAGGAAAAATTAAAATCGGATCAATCTGAGTCATTCATTTGATTAAAAAATTTGGCCGCCATTTTTTCTACCCATTATAGGCCTAACTCTCTTGGGCTCTTATTGGTATAGTAGAAATTGCAATGAAATGTGCAAAAAGTAACATCTAATGGTGGTGCATTTGTGCACTTCAGCCTGGTGCATTTCTTAACACGTGGTGGTGTATCTTTTGCATACTTGATGGTGCATGACCGTACATCTCAAGGTATGATGCATATGTGCTTTTCATCATGGTGCATTTCTGAACACGTTATGATGCATTTATGCATACCTAATGGTGCGTCACTAGTACAAAATTGAACATAAACGATTGACCATAGGTCACGATTGTTGAAAGAATGGTTGTCTAATCTTGCTTCAAACGGTCGTGTAATACCTTAGAATTAAAAATAATAATAAATACAATACGCGACCATTCTTGGTCAAGAACGATCGCATATTACCGACAATGCGTGACCATTTCAAAATGATCGCGTAAAGTCCATTGCTTTTCGCGAGCCTCTCATAGGCGACCATTGTACAATGGTCGCGTATGTGCTGTTTTGTACTAGTGCGTGACCGTATGTCTACATACACGGGAATGTTTGTGCGCATTTGATCCAATCTATATATATATCTATATATATATATATATATATATATATATAATGGAGGGAGTATATATAAGTGCAAGATTAGAGAATTGAATTCTATTTGTTGGCACATGATTATAGGGCATCTCTTATGGGTGCTTTATTGTGAAAAGTATGGAGCTAACAATAAACTAAAGTAGTAATTCAATTAACTAAAATATAATTAATTCTAGCACAAACACCTTTTTTTTTTTTTTTTTTTTTTTTTTTTTTTTGCATAATGGGTTAATGAATAAATAATTTTCACAATACATCTCGCGCTAAGTGGAATTTAAATTATATTTTATTAAAATTAAAATTGGCTTACTTTTACCAGTTAACAAGTTAAGGGTCAAATCATTCTCTTAATAAATTATGGGAGAATTGCAGAATAGAGCTATCTAGAAGTTGCATTTAAGAAGTATGTAAATAGAGTGCTAGAGCATATGTTCATACCTATCTCAACTTATAAGATGCCAAACTTTCATGATGAGCTAAAGTGGCATCAATGAAAAAGTAGACGATTCTAAGGGTGTTTGGTAAATGATTGTTAGCTGATAGATGTTAGTTGATTGGGTTAGTGGGCTTGATTAGTTGATAGCGTTAGCTAATTGTAGAAAAATGTTTGATAAATTAGCTGTTAGCGATTAGCTTATTACATTAAAAACAATGACAAAAAGCTGATCGAAAAAATTACATTGAGTAGCTTTTTGAATTTTAGCATTTTATAGAAATAAATTGGTATAAAAAATTAATTAATCAAACACCCATATTGATTGTTTAACCAAGTCAAACATCTAATAATAATCAAATAAACCAAAATTGATTGATAGACTAACTATTTTATCAAATATGACGTTTATAAACTCAAAGATGGTAGAATCTAATGATATATTATATGTATATATTTCGTTAGACCGTTATTGATCAATTTTCGATCTTTTAAAATAATGCGATATGCGAGATAAAAGTCGAAGCAATATATTATGTTTTTGAAGAATTTGTTCTCGTTTGGCATAAATTGTAAGCAATAGTGGTTGCCAAATGTTGTAATAATGATAAGTCCTCATTCGACAACAGGATGTTTGGTTGGAGGGAATTACAATTTCATTCTCACTTAATTTTAAAGATAAGTAATTGCAATTTTATGAAATTGCTGTTGGGGATAATGAACCAAAATCGATTTAATATTCTAAAATAATATTTATATATACACACAAAAATATATAAAATATTATTGAATATATATCCGAAATATATATATATATATATATACACACAAATATATATATAAAACGGACCCAAAGGTTATATAAACATATATATCTACGAAAAAGATATATAAATATATATCAACCAAAAAATAGAACTTATAATCCTCAGATTATAATTCCAATCCAACCACTACAACAAAATAGATAGAGGATTTTTGCTTAGAGCATAATCCAACGCGAAAGAAGAAAAAGAAAGGAGGAAGAAAGAAGATAAGTACGAGTTAGGCGAAGCGCCTTTTTCCTTAAAACCTTATTTGCCACCTCCCAAAAGTGCTAGGAACGTTGTGGCCTAGGCTTCCCAGGATAAAACGTACTACAGTTCGACGTTTGAACACCCAAACGAACGAACCCGGCGAACTAGAGCACGGGCAGAACACAGCTTCAAGAATGGAGTAGGAACAGAGTTTTGGAAGAGTAAAACTATGTGTGTGTTGTGACTCTTTGTTCGTAGTTCTTCATTACTTCACTGTGTAAAAAATCTGTAGTCCCACTCCCTTCTTATATAGGAGGTGAAGAATAATTGAATAATCCCGTAACAGTCCAGAACCAACGAATGGTTCGCGCTGTTTCAACTCGGAAATCTGGCATCACTTAGCCCGTAAGGCCAGACAGCTGCCTTTTCGATCTCTGTTTGCGATTCAATATCTCATTCACCCATTATCCGTTTTGAGCGTACAATATATCAATCTCTTCGCCTCACTACGAAGAACCCGAATCCACTTTGACCTGACCCAAATCAAAAGTGGACCCCACTGATAATTGTACCACAAAATAGCCATTTAAAATGCCATTTTAAGACTATTTTTTCAACAATTGCAATTCTCTCATTTTCATAGAATCTCACCCTTGATATTTCAATTTCATGATTTTTAGAAAGAAATTTTTAAAACAAAGATAATATAGAGACAAAATTACACCTCTTCTTTTTTAAACTAAAATTGATGTCTGACATCTCCCTCTTCACATAACGTGATAAACCCTTTCTATGACCTTTTTTGGATGTAAGCTCTTAAAAAACTTAACATTTTATTATGTTTAATTAATTAGGTTATGAACTTCTTTTTTTTTTTTTTTATGTGAGCTTATAAAGCTTAACATTTGACGAAGTATTTGCATGAAAACTAATTACAGTCTATTCAATTCAAGAGATGTTATAGATGAGTGGTATTTGAATTGAAAGTGCACCGTGACACTTGAAAAACAAAAGCACTGTGTTTTTACTTGTTATTTAAGTTATGCACCAACTGCGTTCATTAATTAAACTCGTTTAAGCAAGTGTAAATAATAACTGCAGAAAGCATAAAATAATTTAAAAACACAAAGAGATTGTTACGCAGTTCGGAGTTCCTTCTCCTACGTCTGCGGGGCAATCCACGTCTGCCCAATCCACTATAGATGTTCACCAAAAGGAGTATTACAAGAGGTAAATGTAGATGACCTCCAGCCTTTACCACTACCACTCTTTCTAACACCTATCCAGGACTGACACACGAATACCCGAACAATCTTCACAAGATACTTCAGCAGTACCACGTACTGATCATGTAGTACAGATTAAATATTCTTAATAATTAAATAATAAACCACATTAAAATGTAAACCTTTTGTAAATCAGATGTGCGCTCGTGAATGTTAATCTCAAAGTTGGCAATCTTCTTCATTCGAACAACTTCCTTAAATACTAAATAATAAGCCTCGTTAGTGATCCTTAATCATAGCCTTCATTTGTTCGAATGATTCACAGCCACATCTTTTGTTTCCTTTGAAGAATTCATGCGTTGCTGACTTCTTCATTTATCAATGCATCCCATCCACATACTTAAATAACACATGGTCCAAAATAGAACAAATTCTAACATCTCTAATTAATTGCTTAATTAAAAACTAATAAAACTATTAATAAATAAAATAGCCAATAAATCTAATGTGTAAATAATTTTACACTTACAATCTCTCCCTTTGGCATTTTATTTGGTAAAACTTAAGTATCAAATACTTTGGGCAAAACTTGAGAATCAATTTAATTTTATTAATGGCCCTTAGTATAGGTACTGAACATGACAAGATTAAAACAAAAAAAAAAAAAAAAACAAAAAACAAAAAACAAAATAGACTTAATTTCTTTTTGGACCATTTGTGAAAAGTGTACCTGATTAAACAGAACTTCAAGCCGTGGATTGCACACAGTGGGATCGAATTCACCTTGTTCATGTGAGTAGTAGTAACATCCCATACATAATGTCATTAAGAGCACAAAAAGGACTACTACTCCCCCTAACATAATAATCCTATGTATTCCATAAACGATAGAACAAAGCTTCCAATATGGGATCAAAACTTCCAATAATATATCACTTCATAATGATCCAAAATATATCACTCCATAATAATCCCAATTATTTCCAAAAATAATCCCAAAGATAACACGAAACTTCCAAAGGAACCATTGACAAAAAAATTCGAATATACTCTCCCTTACTCCAAAAACTCCCCATTTTTGCCAAATAAATGACAAAGGAAGGTGAACATCATAACAGTGGATTAGATTTATCGTGCAGACGGGGTACCCGAGTCAGAATCATCATCTTCATCTTCAAAATCTGAACCAGAAGAAGCAGCACCAGTGTCAGCCAGAATTTGAACGTGAATGGCTTCCATGCGAGCAACTTCCTCCTGCTGTGCATCCCGCAGGTTTTCAAGACCAGAAATGGTGGCTTGTTGGGAAGCAACTGATTGGCGAACCTGAGCAATCGAGGCCTCAAGAGTGATAATGATTTGTCTACGATCAAGCAATGTTTGAGGTTCTTTGGGAATCGGTCTGGAAGCCGGACGTGAGCCAGACGCCGTGTCAGCAGACAAAACTGGAGCAGAAACCAGTGGAGTCGGTGGTGGAACGTCAGGAAGCGAATTGAGAGATGCTCGATCGTCATAGTGGCCCCTTTGTGTGAGACGGTCATCATATTGATAAACATTATCATGGGCGGTAATCACTTCCTCTTTGTACGGCCGAAATCCATGCTCTTGAAAGCAACCCAAAAATTAAACTTGGATATGGTAGATGAACCTTAGCTTCTTTCTTCTGCAAAAAAAGACATCAAGTGAGAGAAAATAATCACCCCAAGGTTGAAAGGGAGACGGTTTCTGATTTTGTAGAGCAGTCCAACTAGTTGTTCCAAAACAAGATGACGACGCACTGCCGGGACCCAGTTTGCAGATGCAAGCCGAAGAAACACTGAGTAGACAATAGTGAGTTTCAAGCTTGAGATCCCTTCATTCGGCCAAGAGATGTCTTTGTTGTGTGTCAGAGCGGCAGCCAATAAATGAGGATTTGGATCCGGAGCAGCTGGGTGATTCGGAGTACCGAGGTAGGCATTGATTTCCGTAGGTCCAAAGGGATACCACTTGTCCCGAATGAAGACTTGATGAAACCGGGGAGATCCTTCAGTAAAAGTGTCCATGGTTAGATTGGTATAGAACTCGGCTGTCAACCAGGCTGAGTAGGGACCAACGTGTGTGAGAGATGCTAGCAGATCCTGATCACGAAGAATAGGTAGAATGTTGCATTTTGCGGTCAATTCCCCTTCATTAATAGACTTTTCAAGAATGAAGTCTCGACTAACATGGACCTCCCAATCAGCTAGTAATTCTGGTGATAGAAGTCGTAGCTTATAAGGTTTGCGGGACCCCTTTGATTTCGAGCCTGATGGAACTGGTACAGTTGGGGATTCAGCAAGTGTTCGTGACCGAGTAATTCTGGGTGGAAGTGTGGAACCCCTCCTTTGATGTTTACGGTCAGATTGAGTTTCTACATCCTCCAAATGAGACAACCTCCTCTTTTCTGCAGTACCTGAAACAGACATTTTCTCCTTTCCCTTTCGGGAAGTTTTAAACAGAGGTACAGAGATGATGGGAACCGAGTCTTGGGTAGGTGAAACAGTAATGGGCGCAAGTTTAGACTGGGTTTTAGAAGCAACAATAGTAATGGGAATTGAAAAAGCCAAACAAGACATGGGTGGAACAGAAACATGGTGGGTAATATTGCGAATAGAAAAAGTAGATGGCAAGGAATTTACCAAATCAGATAAAGCTACTAAATTTTCAGAGTCTCTAGGTAAATTGTGAGTTAAAGGATCATATGGGTCACCAGGTAAAGGCAAATTTTGAATGTCAAAATTATCATGAAATATGGAAGGCACGAATTGATCAGGCAAAGAAACATTAAAATCAAGTTTTCTAGATGAAGATTGATAGGGCACAGTGTCTAAAGAAGAAGAAGAGATAGGAAGTACCACTTTGTGAGAAGAGGCGAGAGACACAGGTTCTGATAGAGATGAATCTGAAACAGCGGCTGTCACAGGTGGAATTGTCCATGGTTCAGCGGAGATATGTAAAGCCAGTGCAAGCATTTGTCTATGTTCTTTGTCTGTGAGCCCTTCAAGGAGAAAAACATCCGATTTGATTGTGGCAAGAACCCTATCAGTAGCTTCAGGGGATAAGGGGGACTCGGCATCAATGATCTTGCGGAAGAGAGTCGCCCTTTCAGATCGAGAAACGAAGGTGAGAAAAGGATTTTCCATGTGAGGAGCTTGATTGAATTACAATGGTGGAAGATGATGAGTTGGAAGGGATGACTTCGGTTTAGTGGAGGCAAAGAGGAGACACAATAATAAATGTGGGATGTGATGTTTCTCTTGAAAAGGCGTGTGGATGTGATGGCTACAAGACATAGATGTGAATATTAATAGGTAGGTAATTGAGTGTAAGTAGGAGAAGGTTTTGGTGTTTGACTTAAATGGGTCTTCTAGGAGAGCATGAGACACCCGATTTAATAGAGAATAAAAACTTATAAGAAAGACAAGAATGGTCAATTAAGTTCGAAGGATTCACCAAAAACCAAAAACCAAAAACACTTTGTCCCTGTAAAGAATACGTACGTAATACACACAAAAAAAATAAACTGTTAGATCAAAAATAAATAATAATAATAAAAAAACAAATACCTGCTTGAGGGAATTAGACAGTAAGCGTGCAAACTCCGAGAGCTGCGCGAACTAGTTCAAACCTAGATTTGTCTAATGGTTTTGTGAATAAATCTGCAAGATTTTTGTCAATAGAAATATAATCTAACGTAATTTCTTTTTCTTCGACTAGTTCATGAATGAAATGATGACGAATGTCTATGTGCTTCGTCCGGGAATGTTGGACCGGGTTTTTAGATATGTTGATCGCACTGGTGTTGTCACAGAAGAGGGTCATATTTTTCTGATCAAAACCGTAGTCAGAAAGCGTTTGACGCATCCAAAGCAGTTGAGTACAACAACTACCCGCAGCTATGTACTCAGCTTCTGCAGTGCTGAGCGATATTGAATTCTGCTTTTTACTTAGCCAGGCAACTAGATTTTTCCTGATAAAAAAAAATCTTCCTGACGTGCTTTTTCTATCATCGGCGTTACCAGCCCAGTCAGCATCACTAAAACCTGTAAGACTGAGATTAGTGTCAGTGGAATACCAAATACCAAAATTGAGTGTACCTTTAACGTATTTTATAATGTGTTTTACTGCCTTCAAGTGTGACTCTTTTGGATCTGCTTGGTAACGTGCACACATTCCAACACTTACCATGATGTCTGGTCTACTAGTAGTTAAGTATAGTAGACTGCCAATCATACTTCTGTACAAGGTGGAGTCAACAGAAGTTCCTTTGTCGTCTTTAGATAATTTTGTAGTCGTTAAGACAGGTGTTCGGGCATCTTTTGCCGATTCAAGACCAAATTTTGATATGAGATTTTTCGCATATTTCGTTTGAGATATAAATATCCCTTCTTTTGATTATTTACTTGTAATCCGAGAAAGTAAGTCAGCTCTCCGATCATGCTCATTTCAAACTCTTGTTGTATGACTTTGACCAGTTGGTCCTTTTCACCTGTCTGTGTGGATCCAAACACAATATCGTCAACGTAAACTTGTGCAATAGTTATGTGTTTACCTAATCGTTTTATGAATAAGGTTTTGTCTGATCCCCCTCGTTTGTAATTATTTTGAAGTAAATATTGGGCGAGTCTTTCGTACCAGGCTCTTGGGGCTTGTTTTAGCCCGTACAGAGCTTTTTGAAGCTTGTATACATATTCCGGATGTTGTGGGTCTTCAAACCCTTTTGGTTGCGCAACATATATATTCTCAGTGAGATAGCCATTTAGAAAGGCTGTTTTAACATCCATCTGAAAGAGCTTGATTTTTAGAGCACTGGCAATGGAGAGAAGCAATCGGATTGATTCTAGACGAGCTACAGGAGCAAATGTTTCGTCGTAGTCGGTTCCCTCGATTTGGGAATACCCTTGAGCTACCAGTCTTGCTTTGTTTCGAGCGATGTTGCCGGCTGCGTCAGTTTTGTTTCGAAAAATCCACTTGGTACCTAAAACATTTACATTATTTGGTTTAGGGATTAGAGTCCATACCTTGTTTCTTTCTTCCCAATTCTTCTTGCATGGCCTTGATTCAGTGTTCATCGGTTAAGGCTTCTTTGATATTCTTTGGTTCAATCTGTGATGTATAGCAAGAGTATCCAGCTAGTTCAAGATAGTCGCGTTTTGGATCGGATGATTTTTCTAGATACGAGTTGGAATATCAATACCATCTTGATCATTTTCTGATTCTGACTCAAGTTCAGATTCGGGTTGATTGTATATGGGCGATGTGGTAGGTGACTCATGGTCTGGTTCTGGAGTACTAGCGTCAGGGGTTTTAGGACGGTTAGTTTCAGGTTCTGTCACTGGGTCAGGTTGGATAACTTCAGCAATCTCACTGGGTTGATCATCGATGACTACATTTGTGGACTCCATGATGGTTTTTGGTCACTTTATTATATACTCGATAGGCTATGCTGTTGCTGGAATAACCGAGAAAAATTCCTTCGTCGCTTTTTGGCTCAAATTTTGAAACAGGATTCCTATCCTTTAAAATAAAACATCGTGAGCCAAAAATGTGAAAATAAGTAATGTTTGGCTTCTTACCTTTCCACAGTTCGTACGGTGTTTGTGTTGTGCCTGGACGTAGGTAGACTCGGTTGATGATGTGACACGCGATGTTTACAACTTCAGCCCCGAACTTTTGTGGTAACCCTTTGGCGTTGAGTAATACTCTTCCCATTTCCTGAATGGTCCGATTTTTCCGTTCCACAACTCCATTTTGTTGTGGAGTTTTTGGGGCTGAATACTCATGTGTAATCCCTGATTGATTACAAAAGTCATCGAACAGCTTCGCTTCGGATTCTACTGATGGATTCATTTCTTTCCTTTTGAAGTTTTAACCCCAGTGTCTTGAATGCCTCAAGCGTTTCGGACTTTTCCCTGAGAAACATAACCCAAGAAAAACGAGAAAAATCATCAACACATACCAGTATATATTTCTTACCTCTGAAACTTTCTGTCTGAGTTGGACCAACGAGATCCATGTGAACCAACTCTAGGCACCGGCTTGTGTTTATGGTGTGTTGAGCTGGATGAGAGGACTTGATTTGTTTCCCAGCTTGACAAGCACCACAGATAGTTGACTCGACTTTCATCTTTGGTAACCCACGAACACCTTCTATTTTTACAAGTTTATCGAGAAGTCTATAACTTAGGTGCCCCAATTTTTGATGCCATAGCTCAGCTTCGTTCATGCTGGACCTGCAACATAGCATATTATTTGTTAGAATATAGCAATTATCAGTTGACCGTTTACCTTCCATGACACATTAATTTGTTTTGTTCATCACACTACAACTATTTTTAGTGAAGCATACGTTCCAGTTTTGGTCGCATAATTGACTTATGCTGATAAGATTAGCATGAAGACCACGGACAAGCAACACTCTGTCCAGTTTTGGCAAACCAGCTACATTGAGAGTGCCTACGCCAGTCACCTGACCTTTGACACCGTCACCAAAGGTAACTTCACCTTTACTGGTATTTACGTTGTTAAGGAATTTGACATTTCCTGTCATGTGACGAGAACATCCGCTGTCAAAGTACCATTTCTCTTCTCTTTCTACACTTTTAGAGTGAAACGAAACAAATGAAACATAATCAATCTTTTTAACCCAAATTTGTTTTGTGAATGGTTGTATGTTCTTGTGCCTGAATTTCTCAATTCTTTGATCCTTGTAGAAATAGTAGCATTCAGGTCTAGTATGACCGCGTAGCTTGCAATAGTGGCAAACGGGATTATATAGTTTATAATATATCTTATTTGCGCTCACTTTACCATAGGAGCGTTTCCTTGTGCTGGATTCAGGGATGTCTTCTGGATCAGGTCCAGATGCTTTGACAAATACTGTCTTATCTTTGGAGTTACTTCCAGTGAAGCCCAAACCAAATTTTGCAGAAGATTTCCTGCCGGAATCAAGAATCTTATCAATTGTTGAAGTGGTATCCATCATTTGGATTTGTCGTTTGTAGGTGCTGAGCTCCTGTTTCAAAGTCTGTACTTCTTGCTGGAGTTTTTCTTCTCGGTCGGCTGCCTCCTTCAGTAATACATTGCCAATTTGTACTTTGTTTTGTAGTTTTTCTTCTCGATCAGCTGCTTCTTTAAGTAAGACATTCCTATCAGCTACTTGAGTTTGATATACTTTATTGGCATTGGTTACAATCTCTATCTCACTAGCTAGTTTGCAGTTCATTTTTCGTAAGGCTTCCCATTTGGGATACAACTTATTAAACTCAGCTTCAAAAGATAAAGTATTTAGTTGCACATCTTCTGCAGAGACATATTCACCACCTTCTGAGTCTTCAATGGGTTCTGAACAGCCAGTGACTCGTGCCGTAAATGCAACAAAGTTACCCGAGATTTCTTCGACATCCGATCCAGTTGTATTAACGTCAGGCTCGTCATCACTCCAGGCAATGGCTGACATAGATTTTTTGCGTCGAAGATAGGTAGCACACTCAGCTTGTACATGTCCAAAGCCCTCGCACTCATAACACTTGATTCCTTTATTGTTGGGTCTTTCTTTGGACTGTCCTGGACGTGAGACAGACTGTTTGAAGTTTGACGCCCCCTGTCCTAGGCGCAGCTTTGGACGACGTTGCTCCCCTTTGTGAATTTCTGTTGCATGTGTTTTTGGATACCTGTTTCAAAATTTTGGAAAACTGTTTAGTCAGGAATACAACTGTACGCGTGTGTGAAAGTCGATGATTGACTCATCCTCATTCATGCGAAGCTCTTCGAATTCTGACTGGACCAGTTGCAGTTTTGACTATTTTACCGATATCGTTCCTTCGTAAGTAGACTCAAGAGCCTCCCAAGCACCTTTAGCTGAAGGAATAACTGCAACAATTGAGAACTGGCTTCCATGCATAAGAGAATAAATTGTGTCTAAAGCCTTATCATTATTTCCAGCGTTGGTTATTTCTGTTTGAGTCCACTCAGTCTCAGGCTTAGCTATTTCTGTTCCGTCAGTGCTGGAACTGGGTTTGGTGGGATGTATCCAACCTGCCACCACAGACCGCCACACGGCTTCACCTTGAGCTTTTAGATGCGTACGGGTGCGAGCCTTCCAATATGCGTAGTTGTCACCGGTCAACTGGGGAATGACTTTAGTACGATCTATTCTGTAACACTTAACACCCCGTGAGATCAAACAAATAAGCAATAAACAGATAAATAAAAATAGCCGCTGAAGAAATAAGTTCAAGATGCACGGATTCGCCAGATCAATAGACTAATAGATTAAGTCTACAGGCTCTGATACCAATTGAAATTGCACCGTGACACTTGAAAAACAAAAGCACTGTGTTTTTACTTGTTATTTAAGTTATGCACCAATTGCGTTCATTAATTAAACTCGTTTAAGCAAGTGTAAATAATAACTGCAGAAAGCATAAAATAATTTAAAAACACAAAGAGATTGTTACGCAGTTCGGAGCTCCTTCTCCTACGTCTGCGGGGCAACCCACGTCTGCCCAATCCACTATAGATGTTCACCAAAAGGAGTATTACAAGAGGTAAATGTAGATAGCCTCTAGCCTTTACCACTACCACTCTTTCTAACACCTATCCAGGACTGACACACGAATACCCGAACAATCTTCACAAGATACTTCAGCAGTACCACGTACTGATCATGTAGTACAGATTAAATATTCTTAATAATTAAATTATAAACCACATTAAAATGTAAAGCTTTTGTATATCAGATGTGCGCTCGTGAATGTTAATCTCAAAGTTGGCAATCTTCTTCATTCGAACAGCTTCCTTAAATACTAATTGATAAGCCCCGTTAGTGATCCTTAATCATAGCCTTCATTTGTTCGAATGATTCACAGCCACATCTTTTGTTTCCTTTGAAGACTTCATGCGTTGCTGACTTCTTCATTTATCAATGCATCCCATCCACATACTTAAATAACACATGGTCCAAAATAGAACAAATTCTAACATCTCTAATTAATTGCTTAATTAAAAACTAATAAAACTATTACTAAATGAAATAGCCAATAAATCTAATGTGTAAATAATTTTACACTTACATGAATTATATGTTATTTGAATTCACACTTTATTCTCACATTATTCATCTCCCATGTAATTGCAATTCATTTCCCTCCTAATTCCCTCCCTCCAACCAAACGCTCGTAATATTCTTTACTCTAAAATAAGGACAAAAATAAGATTTCAATTTATATAAGCACCATGGGATTTGAAAATATTTAGAAAACACAAACAATTTTCTAAACTCAAGATATTAGGATCTAATTAATAATAACCACCTATCCTACAAAGTGTTGAGAAACTTTTTATAGGATATGTCATTGCCATCAATCCATAAAGATGGAACAAGCAACGGCTTCTAACGCTACAGACGCTACGAGCTTCTTCCTGTTTTTAGGTTGACGAGTGAAGGCTCCAAGAGATCTTCCTTTCAATGAGGCATTCTCAACTACTTATAATATTTTGTTAGACCGTTATATATATTTTTTGAAAGTTAAATCGTTATGTATTGATCCTTGATCTTCTTAAACGTTTAGAGGTAAAAGCATTATGCAAGTCCGAAACAACATATTGTGCTTTCGAAGAATTTATATTCTTGTTTGGCATAAAGTGAAAGCAATGGTGGTTGCCAAATGTACTAATAATGAATAGTCGTCATTCCATTATTAATATTCTCTACTCTAAAATAAGGAGAAAAGAATATTTCAATTTATATTTGGCACCATGGGATTTGAAAATATTTTTAAAACATAAACGTTTTTTAAACTAAAGATAATTATATTCTTATGATAGCAACTTATAATATTTTGTTAGACCGTTATTAGCTCAATCTTAGATCTTTTTAAAAGTTTAGATCAGAGGTAAAATCATTATGCGAGTTCGAAACAACATATTGACCATGTTTGGCAAAATAGCCCGTTTTGATTTATTTGACCATTATTAGTTATTTGACTTAGTTAAACAATCAATATGAGTGTTTGATTAATTAGCTTTTTGTAACAATTTATTGCTTCAAAATGCTAAAATTCAAAAAGCTGTCAAAGTTACTTTTTCGATCTGCTTTTTGATAAAGTTATTTTGCATGTAATCAGCTAACAGCTAATTTATCAAACAATTTTCTACAATCAGCTAATATTATCAACTAATCAAGCCCACTAACACAATCAGCTAACAGCTATTTACCAAACAACTCCATTATTTTTTTTAAGAATTTATTTATATTCCTTTTTTAGCATAAAGTGTAAGCAATAGTAGTTGACCAATGGAGTAACAATAATGAAGCATCGTCATTCCATAACAATATTCTTTACACAACAATGAACCATCGTCATTCCGTAACAATATTCTTTAAACAATGAACTATCGCCATTCCATAATAATGAACCATCGTCGTCATTCCATAACAATATTCTTTACTCTAGAAGTGGAGAAATGTAAGATTTCAATTTATATACGCAGCATGAGAGCGAGTCATATATGTGGTAGTGCGTAGCAGGGACAATTTTTAGATTTTTGTGGTCCCGTACTGGTAAATAAATGAGATCCTACCAAAATCATAATCTTTAAAACTAATACAGTAATTTTTTCTAAGAAAAAAACAAAAGACATATTATGGAATAAATTACAATTACAATTATAACAATAATGGTATGACGTCCCATGCTAGCTGCAAGTTTTGAACCTCTAACCTCAAAATTGAAACAAAATAAACACATGTTTCTACTATTTCTCTATAGAACCTTTTAAGTATAATTGAAAATTTTTATTCTTTATTTCTAAACTAGCTAGGTAAAAATTAAATATTAACCCTTTTAAAATTTGGATCCCTCTAAAATTTGGGGACCCTGTGCAGTAGCCCAGCTTGCACAGTTCAAAATCCGGCCCTGGTACGTAGTGCTTATGTTAAGTTGGTTCTCCTCATTGACAATGATGTTTAACCAACCAACCATGTAACACCAAGGAATATAATTCATTATTAAAGTAGAGGAAGATGAGGAACACATGCAACAAAGGAGAGATCGAAATCATCATTAAATATAATAATAACCTTAATGAATGTTGCAACGTAACTTGTATTATTATTGCATGCAACGTGAATTACACATGCAAGAACTAACTTGGGGCAAAGTTTTTAACAATAGAGTGATGAACATTTGCATGTCTGATCTATTTTTAGTTATTGGTAAGCTGGCGGGATGGGGTCGGGCGAGTTTAGAGTAGGTCTCAACTCTCAAGTTTTCAAATTTTCAACAAACCTCCCATTGGACTTAGATTTGATTCATTTTGCTAATATTGTAGGCATAATTATGCCAAATATTTTATTATATTGGTGTCAAGAGGAAAACAACATTACATAAAATATCACTATACTGTATACCATGATTCACATTGCAATATAGATCATTGACATATATGTTTATTGTAGTCAAGGGTAGATCCAGAAATCTTCTCCAGTAAGGCCGAAAGATTAAAACTAACGAGATATTTTGAAGAAGAAAAAATGAAACACTTAGAGACCGAGCCATAAATATTGTTGACTAGAGATAAAAAAAAAATCAAAATACATCAAGATAAAAAAAAATAATTAAATATTTAAAACAAAATATAAAACATGATTAATTAGATAAAGTAGTTCGAATGAAAAACACATTATAAATCACTCATCTCACTATCAATATTAAAAAAAAAAAAAAAAAAAAGAAACAAAAATAGAAATAAAAAAGAGAAGAAGTCACAATGTTACAACTAAAAAATTCAATTAGAATTCTCACTATTAATATTTAAAAATGTCAAAAATAAAATTTCACTCATCTCACTATTAATATTATAAAAAAAAAAACACAATGTTACAAATAAAAAATCCAATTAGAATTCTCATTATTGATATTATAAAATTTCAAAACAAAATGAAGCGTTGCAAGATTCAAATTGCTGAACATTTTATATGAAAATAGATTTTCTTACCAGGTCATCTAAGTCAAATTAACCATTGATTAAATTTTGGTATATTTAATATATATAAACGTTTATTATCTATATAAGAACCTATACATACAATATATAAGGAATGAGGTGGGGGGAGTGGGAGCAGCTGCCGCCACTATGGCTCTGCCACTGATTGTAGTATACTGAAAGTTCATTTTTAGTGTACTAAATATTTTTTAAAAAATTTATTTTTAATATATATTGTAAGTTCATTTTTAATATAATAATTAAAAACTGAACATTCAGTACATTAAAAATGAATCTCTAGTATATTAAAAATGATCAGTGATCTATCTTGTAATATAAGTCATGATTCACGATATAATGCGACATAGAATGAATCTATCCAACAAGCCCTCGAACTTAAAAGGAAAGAATGTAATTAATCTATAAAATTCAAAAAATAAATCAATCAATCAATATGCACTTGAAGTCGCAAGAAAATTTGAATAATTCATCCCTTTTTATGTAACCACTCCGTAGTCATTAGTCTTTGATGATATATGACAATTTTTTTTTAGAGCAACCTCAATTGTTTCATTTTAATTTGTTTGTTTGTTTGGTTTTTGTAGGGCCATGTAGGATAAAGAGAGAGAAGAGGAAAAAAGAATGAAAAAAAAAATCTAAAAAAAAGAAAATGAAAAAAAAAAAAAAAAGTTGTTCATGCTCCCAGACTACACGCACCAACTAGGTGTTGCGGGTCCCACAAAAAAATTGTATTTGTAGGAATAAAAATTCAGAGAAAAAGCGTCTATAAAAAGTAAAATTGTTATTATTATTATTATTATTATTATTATTATTATTATTATTGTATAAATGTAAAAATGCTATATGAGGTGGTTGTATTTAATAAAATCAGAAAATTAGAGAAATGAAGAACTAGAGGAATGTGGAATGAAAATTGGAAAATTAGAGAAATGGAAAACGGAAAGAATGGAGAAGGAAAACTGGAGAAATGGAGAAATGAAAAACTGAAAATGAAAAAACAGAAAAACGAAGTAAACGACCCCATAAATGTGGTTTCTCTTAATAGACAATGAAAATGTGGCATTTGACATGTACAATAAAGATGGTGAGATATATTATTTACGTGTTGATTATTTGTAATAACCCTTTTCGTGTTTGTCAAACGAGTCCCAAGCATTTCCCCTTCCTAATCTTTGTGTCTTAGTACCTATACTTTATGCTTTGCTGCACTTTGGTCCCCAAACTTGATCTCCTTCCTCACTTTATAACACATTCATTCAATCTTTGCACTCTTATCCCTTTAACTTTTCACATTGTCTCACTTCAAACCTCATCCCTCCAACATTTACACACCAGCCCCTTTAACTTTACTTTTTAGCTCAAGTCACACCCTGTAACTTTCTTCTCTTCATGTTTAGGCACCAAAACATCGTCTCATGGATTCCGATTACCCCTTGACCCAACTATTTAGATCCCCCCTCCTTCACCTAATTAATTAAAAAAAAAAAAATAGTCACAATTTTTATTTATGCATATCCAAGTATCCAACTGAGCAACATTCTTATGAGAGCATTTTAGCACGGAATCTTAAATAAAAGCATGCCAATGTTGTGAATTGTAACCAATTGCACACTACAGTACGTCATTAACAAACTGCGTATTCTCTTTCCCTGCCAAGAATTCGTCCACGTGGAGAGTGCTCGGAAATCAATGATCAACAGAAATGTGCATGCGTTTGGGACAAGAAATGTATGCAGTGTTCCTTAAATCTATATATACTACTACGTTGTTGATGATGTCAATTATCCAAATTTTCCTGGGTTTTTGGCACCCATCGTGGGAAGAGATATTTTACTCAAATAAATTTCGTGGACAATGACGAATAGAACTGTTAAAACGAGTAAGTTCAACTCATACGAATTGGTCCGTCTCAGGGCAATTTATATCCTACACCACGGCGCGCGTTGCACTGTGCGCCCAGATGCAAAACGACGTCGTTTTAATTTTTTATTTTTTTTTGAAATTTCCCGCCCCAGTGAATGGCAGTAATTTTTTCTCTAAAAAAAACTCCTTGTTCAAAAATGTACATAATGTTATACTAGAATACACATAATTGTATACATGAATGTACATAATTATATAACAAAATATACATACTCTTTTTAAAAGATAATACACATAATCTAACATAATACATAATAAACATAAACTTTTAACATAATACACATCAACTCTTACCATAATACACACAAATTTTCTGATTCGGATGTACATAATTATATAAAAAGAATGTACATAATTGTATAAAAAATGTACATAACTGTATGAACAAATACACATAATTGTGTGAACAAATACACATAATCACAGCAACTTCCTATCGCGTCTCCCAAAACGACCCCAAAACGACGTCGTTTTGGGAGGTGCGCGACGCACAATGCTACGCGCACCGTGGTGTAGGGTATAACGATTGCGTCTCAGGTTCATTCAGAAATGAACTGATTCGGTCCATCTCGTTTTACACGATTGGGAAAATTTCAACTCAACTCATGTTGGATGGGCTGATGGGTTAAACGAGTAAGCCCATCAGCCCCTTTTTTGACATATCTAATGACAAATACAAAATAAGAAAGTTTTATTCAACTATCGACATTCGTTTGTAATTTATATAGTAATATGTTTTTATTAACTTTTAGGAAAAATTGCACTTTTCGTTCCTAAATTATAGAGTAATTGTATAATTCGTCCTTAAGTGTTGGTCATGAGAATAGTTACGGTCGTTATACAATTCAAAGAATCTTTATTCCAGAACCGTACATGAGATGAAAATCTCATACGGCTCCTCCCTTATGTGCATAATAATAATAATGCATGGAATCAAAAAGATGAAAATATTCTCATTATGAACTGAGCAGAGCTAGTGTTTTTACAAGAAATCTATAGCCAACCTTCTTGTGACCTTCCTACAAGAAATCTATAGCCAACCTTCTTGCAAGAGATCTTTTCAAGAGAACCCCAACAATTTCTTTGTTTTCAACGACTCCTAATTTTCGGGAATTTACAATTACCATATAACTTAGGGACAAAAAGTGTAATTTTTCCTTTTAATACTATTGACTCTATTAGAAAGTAGTATATGTTCTATACTATCTGTTAGAGTCAAAAGAGTGTTCCTATGACCTTCCCTCAAGGAAAGCCACAGAGGTGCCAACTGAGCACAAGGTGTTTGACCCCTTTTATTATCTTTTAAACATTTTTATGGGTTGTTTGGTTGGATATAGTTACAATTCAATTACAACACAATTCTTTGGCCACCTGAATTACAGTGTTTGGTTGGAGGGAATTGCAATTCCACCGAATTGTCATTCCCTCATTTTATTGAATTGCAATTCATACCCTCCCCCATATGAATTGCAATTCAATAGGGAAAGGAAAGGAGAAAAGGGAGAAAAAGACATTTTTACCATTGATTATTATTAGTAGAGAAAATGGTCAAATAAGCCCCTGAACTTTACTCAGAAGGGCAATTAGGCCTTTGAACTTCAAAAAATGTCAATTAAACACTCAAACTTATTATTTTAGTGCATCTAAACCCAATAACCTGTAATTTACCTGGAATAACCAGTCATCTAGAATCCGGCGAGAATTCCGACAATAATTCCGGCAACACAAAATTTTCCAGCGACTATATTAAAAAAAAACAAAAAAAAAAAAAAAAAAAACAGTAAAGTCACCGCTCGTCTTCTCCGGCGGAGAAGACGAACGAGATGGTCATCTCCTCCATGGAGGAGATGACCAGATCTGGTCGCAGAGACCAGAAGGGCGGCAGAAGGTCATCTCCTCCATGGAGAAGACGATCGGTCTGGTTATCTCCTCCATGGAGGAGACGACCAGATCTGGTCGCGACGACCAGAAGGTCATCTCTTCCATGGAGGAGACGACTAGATCTGGTCGCTTTCTCCAATGGAAAAGGCGACCAAAAGGTCGTCTCCTCCACGGAGAAAACGACTGCTCCGGTCGTCTTCTCCAGGAGTCGTCTTCTCCGGTGGAGAAGGCTGAAAAATGGCACCGGTAAGTTTTGTTTATTTTTTTCGATCGTGAATAGTGGTCAACGACTAGAATTTTACCGTTAACTTGTTGGTTACGGATTAATCTGACTTAATTGACTCATTTTAATAAGTTTAAGTGTTTAATTGACCTTTTTTGAAGTTTAATGGGCCTAATTGCCCTTCTGAATAAAGTTCAAAGGCTTATTTGACCGTTTTCTCTTATTAGTATAATTATTATAATTATTATTATTATTATTATTATTATTATTATACAAGGACATTTTAGTCTTTATACCACTTCTTCCCTTCTCATTCCAATAATTCTATTCATTCCTACCAAACCATGTAATTTGAATTCCTACTTTACTCCCACTTTATTCTTTTTCTACGGAATTACAATTCATTTTCCCCATAATTCATTCCTTACAACCAAATGCCTTGTTAGTATTAGAAAAATAAAAAATTTGAAGAAATTAATGCAGTGAAAATAATTAGAAAATTGGAGAAATGAAAAATTGAAAATTGTGTAATTAAAATAGAATTTCACATTGCTTTTCTTAATACTAGTTTGGGAAAAGGCACAAATAGACCATTGAACTAGATGGGGATAGCAATAAGCCACCGAACTCGAATGAGTTCCAAATTCATCCATGAACCTAGAAAAAAAGTGCAACTAGCATTTTTAGTAGGTTAACAATAGGGTTGGGTTGACATGTGTATATTTTATTTTATATTTTATTATTTTTATTATCCTACTAAGCAAATGAGCTTCTTCTTGGATGCCATGTTTTCCTGATTTTATTTCCATACGTGTCGGGTACTGTAGTTAAAAATAATACAGTATTTTTTTTTTTTTGTTTCAAAAACATAATTTTTAAAATTTTATTTTAATAAAATAAAATAATTATTTTGAAATTAAAAAAAAAAAAAAAAACAGCCTCCATAGAGACGAAAGGGGACCCCTTTGGGCCTTCGTCTCTGACTAGCCACGGAAATGAAGGGCCGGCCATGGAGACGAAGGGGTCCCCTTCGTCTCTGGCAAGGCTGTTTTTTTTTTTTTTCAAAATAATTATTTTATTTATTTTATTTTTTTGAAAATAATTATTTTATTTGAAATTATTAAAATAAATTTTAAAAATTATTTTTAAATACAATACCCGACATGTCAGGAAATAAAATTATGAAAACATGGCATCCGAGAATAAGGTTAAATGCTTAGTAGGATAATAAAAAATAATAAAATATAAAATAAAATATACACATGGTTACCCTGGCCTAAGTATATGTTTTATACTTTCTCAAACTGTTGAAGACTAAAGAGTTAATACCACACCACGGGGGTTCGATCCTGTGAGCTTTCCTTAATGGAAGTCACAGCGGTGTCATCCGAGCACAAGGTGCTTGGCAATCTCTAAATATTTAGTATATAAAAAATTAAAAATCAAAATCGCAACGTGATTAAAGAAGCTTTTACTATATTTTCCGTCAAAATGATCTTTTACTTTTGAACCTCCAAAATGTGGGAGCTGGAGAGCATCCCTAAATGGAAAATTATAAATTAAATTGGTTCGAAATGAGTGGTTGAATAGGTGGAAGACAATTCTCGTACATGATCGAAAATCACGAGTTTAATTTTTGTCAATACTTTCTCAGTCGAGCCCATCAGAGTGGATCTTCTTAGTACGGTTTATCTCTTCTGTATGATTTACACACTTTTACATAAAAACAAGGTTTACCTAGTCCGCACTCTCAAGTGGTGGATGCAGGTTCTCTCGTTACCTAAAAAATAAATTAAATCTAAAAAATAAAAAGAAATTAGAAAACTAAAATAAACACATAATTTTATATTTTCATTTACTAATTGAAGAAAATTTTATTTTATTTTTAAAGAAATTTTAAAATAAAAAATGCCTTTCTTTAATTGAAAAATATAAAATAAAAAATTAAACTAATCATAGTTATCGTTTTATCCTCAAAATAAAATCAAATTAGCCATTGAACTAAATGCAAAAATACAATTAAACTATGAAACTAAAAGTATAAATAAATAAATAAATAAATAAATAAATAAATAAATAAATAAATATATATATATATATATATATATATATATATAATTGACTCATTTAACTTGTAAAAAACAATCAATAAGACCAAAATGACTTATTATTTCAATAATATGATTAGTTGGTATATAACATGGTTTTATTTTTAAAACCTCTAGCACTATGTATAATTACAAATCATCATAAGTTAAAAGTCTTTGCCATAATCAATAGTCCTACCACTGTATCACTATTTGGGAAGAACATGTACAAAGATGGCCGTGAACAACGACAAAGCTTAGTTGCAATTATTAAATTCATTTTCTATATGATTTAATTTTTTGGCCATGTGTAAATAAGAAAGAAAATTATCGGCTTGATCTCAAAATTGTTGACCGTGAATTGAAGAAAGAACTGATGCCATCGATATTGATTTGCTAAAAGAATAAAAATTTGTTAAAATTGACATATCAACTATCAAGTAGGAACATGTTATTTTGGTCTTGTAGACACTAAAAATTAAATTTGGCACATCAAAATTGATATGTTAATTATTGGACTTTATTTGGAAAATGATTATTTTAGAATTTGGATGATAATATATTTGAATCTTTCAAATATATCTTGAGGGCAAAAATCTAGATATAAGGCTTGTTTGGTAAATGGCAAAATCGTCAATTTTAATATTTTGACCTCAGCCAAATCACTGAAAAGACTGTTGAGTGAACATCAGTTTAAAGCAACGGCGGATTTACTTCAAACTGTTGTTATTGCAAAGTGCAGCGTTTCAATATTTGGGCCCCCTTAAATAATCTTTTTTTTTTTTTTTTTTTTTTTTTTTTTAGCCAAGGAGCCTAACTCCTTTCCCTTTGCCCATATCTTGGTGTATTTGAGATAATATTGATATGATCTAATATGTTTAATTAGATAATGACACTGTTTTAGTAGATCAGAGTTTATTTTAGAGCTTATAACTTATTTTACCTACAAATAATATAAGTTATAAGCTTTGTTTAGTAAAACTTAGAGCGCTTAAAATGAACCCCAACCCTAAGGGCCCCCACACCCCGGCCCGACAGAGCGGTGGGAGGTTGTAAATCA
The DNA here is from genome assembly GCF_001879475.1 of Ipomoea nil. NCBI lineage: Eukaryota > Viridiplantae > Streptophyta > Magnoliopsida > Solanales > Convolvulaceae > Ipomoea > Ipomoea nil. Next base: position 473,800 of record NW_017618912.1, on the reverse strand, counting down.
TGGTGATTCAACTGAACATTAATCACAGAGGCTAGACCGGTGCTCACTGCGCACAAGGAGCCCCCCTCACTTTGAGAGGTTGCTCCCACACTGCCGCTGGTGAGACTCGATTCCTGGTCATTCTTCCAAAGTTTCACATCTATGACCAGTTGAGCTACCCATGCGGGCATAAACTCTTTATATCCTGCCACTATAATAGGAGTTCTCATTTCTAGATAAGACATCCCGAAAATTTTTTAAGCTTATTTAGAGATCATCATAAAATAATCATGAAAATATAATTCTTCTAAAATATTGTACCATTAAAAATCAACCTATAAATCTAGTCATTTTGTGAATATCAAAATATCAAACATGTTGGTCTAACCCTCCATTGAAGATTAAGTCACTCCATTGTATTATCCAGAAATCTTGTACTGACATTGATACATACTCATTGTAACCCATCTTGAATTTATTTAAAGGGAAAATGACACTTTTTCCCCCTAAGTTATATACTTATAGCACTTTTTTTCCCTGAATTATTTAAGTGGCTCTTTTTCCCCCTGAAATATTAAATGGATATATTTACCCTTAAAATAAATATTTCATTTATTTTTCTTCTCTAACAAATTATTACTATATTATTACTATAATTTGGTTCAAACCAAAGAGATACTATAGCAACCAAACCAAAATATTCCAATTACAATTTAGAATCAAACGCGATACTTAGAGTTTATTAAAATCGCGAGCCGGAATGACTGGCTCATGTTCCGAACTGAAAAAATAAAATACATTTTTTGTTGAATTTAGACTATTTTAAAATAAAAAATAAAATTTTAAAATAAAGACGGTTCAAAATCGTGAACCGGATCCGGAACCACCGGTTCACGGTTCAGGGTCCAGTTTTTTTTATTCATAAATTTAATAAATAGAAATCTAAATATTGGGTTTTAGATCTGAATCATAACCGAAAACTTTTAATTCGATTACTATAGTGTCCGATTCAGTTCGAACCAAACCGTGGTCATCGCTACATATACACAATAATTTGTTGGAGAAGTAAAATAAATAAAATGTTTACTTTAAGGGTAGAAATGTCAATTTAATATATCAGGGGAAAAACCACCACTTTTAAAATAATTGAGGGGGCTAATGTGCTTACATAAATAATTGAGGGGGAAAAAGTGCTATAAGTATATAACTTAGGGGGAAAAAGTGTCATTTTCCCTTATTTAAATACTAGTTTTTTACGCGCATTGCGCGATTGGGATAATGCCCAATGTTTTTTTTTTTTTTTTAAATAAGTACTTTAAAGTATATAAAGGCAAAATTATATTGAAATTGTTCATGCATAGATAATTGAAGGTTGAATTTGCGTATTTAAATAGGTAATTCTTCTCCCAAAGGTTGAGTCCCCTACCCCAAGGGCCCCCCACACTCTGACCCGACAGAGCATTGTAGGAAGTTGTAAATCACGGTGACTCAATGGTTCAGCAGACAGGACCAAATGCCGGTGCAAACAAGGAATCTGCCCACTTTGGACATAATTCCTGCACTGCCGCCGCCGAGGTTCAAACCTTGGTCTCTTCTCCCAAATACTGCCCACTAAACCATTGAGCTAAGCCCGTGCGGGTTAAATAGGTAATTCTAAGTTTACAAATGCAAGATAATATAGTCAAGATTGATTATAATTGTCAATAAAATAATTGTATAGGTATGGTTGAAACCAAATACGGGACATAAGGTAGAACAAATAAAAATTAGGGCATAAAATATTAAATATATACTAATATTGTTTGAGGAGATTTCGACATTAAGATTTATGCTTAAGTTCTATTAAGACTTTAATATTAGAATTAGATTAATGGTGTAATTATAATTCTATATTAGACGTTAATATTATAATTAGACTAGCGGTGAATTAACGGTATTTAACAGAAAAGTTAAATGGATAATCATATAATTAAGGATAAATTAGAAAATTTTTTTAAAAAATTAAAACCTGAACAATTTGAACCATTCATTTGATTTAATAATTTGGCGGTCATTTTTTCTACCCAATGTTAATAATTAAATAAATTCGTTGGTCAAATCCGCTAATATAATCCGCGCGCTAACTGCTTATTGTCAAACAAGGACATTGCAAGGTAGTTCTCACTTCAATTTGTTGTGTGATTTGAATACTCTCTTTGTCACAAAATCTCTCAAGTAGTTAATATGGTTGGCTTTATTAATTATATATTTTTTTAATTTTTCATGGTATTAATAAAATACTTGGTAAATAAATATATAGCATTATTTTGTATTATAACTTTGATATTTAATTAGAAAAACAGTGCACAAAAAAGATAATAGACAATGTAGTGAATATAATCAATTGATGAATTTGAATGTAAAAATTTTTACATTTGAGAAAAATAAAGACAATATAACTAATGAAAATATTTCTCTTAATTAATTTATTGATAATTAATAATTTTTTTTCACTGAATTAAGACATTGTAAGGACAATGTAGCGAATATAATCAATTAATAAATTTGAATATAAAGAATTTTTATATTGTAGAAAAATAAAGACAATATAACTAATACAATTATTTCTCTTATTTAATTTATTGATAATGAATAATTTTTTTTTTGAATAGGCATTGTGGACACATAATTCTAAATTAAATAAATGCATATCTATAATTTTTTGTTGTAGCTACTAAATTATTATTTATATAATTTAATAAGAGTAAAATAGAGTACTAATTATGTCAACTTTGATTGGGATGAGGTTCGAACCTAAGACCTTTTTTTTTTTTTTTTTTTATTGAAATCAATGAGTAAGTTAACGGTGAACTAACGGCAATTCTTAAAATTTTAACAGAATTAGTAACAGTGTGTGGGTATTTTAGGAAATTTTAGTGTAAAATTTAAATCTGATCAATCTTTTAATCAATCTGAGCTATTCATTTGATTAAAATCTGTGACCGCCATTTTTTCTACCCATTATAGGCCTAACTCTCTTGGGCTCTTATTAGTATATATAATATATATACTAGTTTTTTACGCGCATTGCGCGATTGGGATAATGCCCAATGTTTTTTTTTTAAATAAGTACTTTAAAGTATATTAAGGCAAAATTATATTGAAATTGTTCATGCATAGATAATTGAAGGTTGAATTTGCGTATTTAAATAGGTAATTCTTCTCGCAAAGGTTGAGTCCCCAACCCCAAGGGCCCCCCACACTCCGACCCGACAGAGCATTGTGGGAAGTTGTAAATCACGGTGACTCAATGGTTCAGCAAACATGACCAAATGCCGGTGCGAACAAGGAATCTACCCACTTTGGACATAATTCCCGCACTGCCGCCGCCGAGGTTCAAACCTTGGTCTCTTCTCTCAAATACTGCCCACTAAACCATTGAGCTAAGCTCGTGCGGGTTAAATAGGTAATTCTAAGTTTACAAATGCAAGATAATATAGTCAAGATTGATTATAATTGTCAATAAAATAATTGTATAGGTATGGTTGAAACCAAATACGGGACATAAGGGAGAACAAATAAAAATTAGGGCATAAAATATTAAATATATACTAATATTGTTTGAGGAGATTTCGACATTAGGATTTGTGGTTCTATTAAGACTTTAATATTAGAATTAGATTAATGGTGTAATTATAATTCTATATTAGACGTTAATATTAGAATTAGACTAACGGTGAATTAACGGTATTTAACGGAAAAGTTAAATGGATAATCATATAATTAAGGATAAATTAGAAAAACATTAAAAAAAATTAAAACCTGAACAATTTGAACCATTCATTTGATTTAATAATTTGACGGTCATTTTTTTTACCCAATGTTAATAATTAAATAAATTCGTTGGTCAAATCCGCTAATATAATCCACTAACTACTGATTGTCAAACAAGGACATTGCAAGGTAGTTCTCACTTCAATTTGTTGTGTGATTTGAATACTCTCTTTGTCACAAAATCTCTCAAGTAGTTAATATGGTTGACTTTAATTAATTATATATATATTTTTTTTAATTTTTTCATGGTATTAATAAAATACTTGGTAAATAAATATATAGCATTATTTTGTATTATAACTTTGATATTTAATTAGAAAAATAGTGCACAAAAAAGATAATAGACAATGTAGTGAATATAATCAATTGATGAATTTGAATGTAAAAATTTTTACATTTGAGAAAAATAAAGACAATATAACTAATGAAAATATTTCTCTTAATTAATTTATTGATAATGAATAATTTTTTTTCACTGAATTAAGACATTGTAAGGACAATGTAGCGAATATAATCAATTAATAAATTTGAATATAAAGAATTTTTATATTGTAGAAAAATAAACACAATATAACTAATATAATTATTTCTCTTATTTAATTTATTGATAATGAATAATTTTTTTTTAATAAAGGCATTGTGGACACATAATTCTAAATTAAAGAAATGCATATCTATAATTTTTTGTTGTAGCTACTAAATTATTATTTATATACCAGGACTATGTGGTCTAATGGTATCCGGGTTGGACTTCCATTTGGAAAGTTGTAAGTTCGAGCCTCAGTGGAGGCGTTATTAGCTTTCTGTGTTTTAGTAGGTTGAGAAAGTATACGAACATATACTACAATGTAATAGAGCTAGTAGCATTCAAAAAAAAATTATTATTTATATAATTTAATAAGAGTAAAATAGAAATTATTATTTCTATAATTTAATAAGAGAAAAATAGAGTACTAATTATGCGAACTTTGATTGGGATGAGGTTTGAACCTAAGACCTTTTTTATTTATTTATTGAAATCAATGAGTAAGTTAACGGTGAACTAACAGCAATTCTTAAAATTTTAACGGAATTAGTAACGGTGTGTGGGTATTTTAGGAAATTTTAGTGTAAAATTTAAATCTTATCAATCTTTTAATCAATCTGAGCCATTCATTTGATTAAAATCTATGACCGCCATTTTTTCTACCCATTATAGGCCTAACTCTCTTGGGCTCTTATTAGTATAGTAGATATATATATAGTAGATAAAATTCAAATTTTGTTTTCATTTGTCTGATTACATTTTTCCCCCCTTTTCTAAACATCCTCTAATATAAAAAAACCATAAGATGCAGGAAATGTATTTTTGGCAAAAATTCCCGCCCACAACAAAATGGCGCCGTATAGTCGAAATGTTTTTTTTTTTTTTTTGTTTTTTTTTTTTTGTTTTTCTGTCCAAGCATTGGTTCTATCAATGGTAATAAATCACCGTCCAAACCTTATTTTAAAAAGGGTAGTATTCAGATTTTTTACGCCTCTGTATATGTGAAATGAAAGATTATTAATTGCCTAGGACTATGAAACGTTTTGCTCAGTCTTCATATTTCCAAGACATACATGAATCTATCTTCTTTGTTCAATACACAGCACTACATCTTCAGACTCTATATAAAGCTTTGTTGATATGAAGAAGCTTTGTTGATATGAAGATGCACACCCATATATATTCTCCTGCGATGCACTTCTGATACACCTTGGAAAGCATCCACGAGGAGGAACAGATGAAGAACACAGTTTCTTGAAGATTAAGGTGAGAACACTTGCACAATTTGCTAAAGCTTTACATATGCTCTTCAACTTTCTTATGAAAAAAATAGAATTCTAAAAAATCTGCATATATGGTTGTTACTGCTTATTTAATCTTTCTCTAACTCTTTATCATGTGGTTACAGTTAAAATTTAGAGAAAGAATATATATTTACCCGTATAACAACCGATCATTAAAATGCTTTAACACCTTCGGAGAGAGCAGCTTTAACACCTTAGTAAGCAGCTTCTATTCTATAAATACATATATACAAGTTGTCTTCTGAATGGTATCTTTCTTTCTTTGTTGTCTTACGTTCAATGGATTATAAACAATGTGCGTAGTTGGTGGTAGGGCCAACGCTGGGGTTCTTGACGTTTTCGGCGGCCGCGCTGGTGTAGTGACCAGTGGGGGTGGAAGGAGAAGAAGATGGGGTGGTAGGTGATTCTCAATTCATTGTGACTGCGACGGCGGTAGCGACAGTGCGTATAACGGGGAGTGATTGTTGATCGGAGAAAAGAGGAATGCAATAGAAGCGAAAATCTGAGAAGCAGCAGCACCATGTTTTGGACGTTTTTGAAGAGCCGATAACGGGGAGTGATTGTTGATCGGAGAAGAGAGGAGAAGCAGCACGTGCTCTTTTTATTTTATTTTATTTTTGGATGAAAATATTGGATTATTAAGAGGGGTTATCGTTGTTTCTGGGCATGTTTTTATCCCACAAAAAAATTTATAACTTTTGAATACTGAAGAGTTTGATAATAGTTATGTCTAGCGTTTTTAGACCACACGAACTTAAAACTCTTATGTGTAGTAATTCTTTTTTTCCTTTTTTTTGGGAAACGCAAATCAATTCATTAAATCATTCGCAACAATCAACACAAGATAACTGGGGGGTTCCTCTAACCACTCCCCGGGACCTGACACAGAAACGGCTTCCTTAGCTAGGACATGGGCCGCACGATTCGCAGATCGCTTAGCATATCTAAAGCTAACCCCATTCAACAAAGAGGCTACATGCTTTACATCATCTACCAAAAAACCAAAAGCAGTAAAAAACGAATCAGAGTTCAGAGCATTAATACATAATTGTGAATCTGTCTCCACATCCACATCTCCCATTCCCGTACTACGCAACCAAGTCAGAGCTTCACGCACGCACATTACTTCGGCCTCCACAACACTAAACCGGCCCGGTACACAAACACTCTTCGCAGCCATAAACTGTCCCTGATCATCCCGCAACACCCACCCCAACCCCATTCTGTTCCGAGCGGTGTCAAAAGCGGCATCAGTATTCAACTTAATCCTCCCGGTTCCTGGCGGCACCCACCGCGAATCCCCTACCTGACTCCCCCGAGGCCCCGCAACAACCTCCTGCACCCCCCTCCAATTATGCCAGTAGCACAACGCCTGCCGTGAGACTTGGTCCCCATCAAACTGCACACCTCGCCAAACACTTGCATTTCTGCTCGCCCATAATGCCCAACACAACATTACAAACTTGCATTTCTTATCATCACTCAGGTATGTTAGCAACTCGAAAAACCAATCTATTAAATTACCTTTGTCATGTGCCAGTGTTGGCAATTGTACCGTAACCCAAACTGCTCGGACATGGAAACAATCCCGAAACAAATGTGTGTCCGTTTCATCCGCCCCTCCACACATGTGGCAAACAACCATGCACGCCACCCGTTTCGTCGCAAGAGCGTCCCTCGTTGGCAGTACACTATTAGCAAACTGCCATGCAAACACCTTCACCTTAGCCGGCACCTGCAAATTCCAAATTATGTTCCACGAGCGATTAGACTGACACTCACCCATAAGCAGCCTATATCCCGATTTTACAGTATAAACACCCCTTGATTCCCCCTTCCATACCCAAGCATCCCGAGGGCGTCGAACACTTACCGGCATATTTAGAATATAGCTTGCATCCCTGGCATTAAAGAGATCCAAGACACAAGCTCGATCCCAACCAGTCCCAGCACCATTCATTAACGAGCTTACCGGGGCCAACCTAACAGTTTCATGCAAGTGAGTTGTCACATATGGATCCTGCGCCATAACCAACCACGGTGCTTCCCCAATACTTGTAGTTCTCCCGTCACCAATGCTCCATCGGTACCATTGCTTGATTGCATTATTTGCCTCAATAATACTTCGCCATATGTATGATGGGTTATGGCCAATCCCCGCTTCCAAAAAGCTTGAACGCGGGTAATACCTGCTTTTATAGACCTGGGCAACCAGCGAGTCCGGCCGTGTTAGTAACCGCCAAGCCTGCTTACCTAGTAATGCCAAATTCATCTCTTTCAGAGCCCTGTACCCCAGTCCACCCTTGGACTTTGGTTTACATAACGCATTCCAGGCCTTCCACCGTATTCCACTATTCCCGGCTACCTTCCCTGTCCACCAATATTGATTTAGGATTACTTCAATCTCCCTACACAAAGTCACAGGTAATGAGAAAACCATCATGGCATAACTAGGCAAAGCCTGCAACACATTCTTCAGTAGTACTTCCCGGCCCGCCCTAGACAAGAACCTGGTATTCCAGCCTCTAACCCGTGCCAAAACACGGTCCTTAACAAACCCAAGAATAGCTTTTTTGTTCCTCCCAACTAACGATGGCAACCCCAAATATCTCTCCGTTGTGTCTCCCTGCCGGACTCCTAGAGTATTCATTACAGCATTTCTACCTGCCTGACTTGTATTACTACTGAAGCACACCATGGACTTTTCAAAATTAACCATCTGGCCCGAAGCCTCTGCATATACATCCAGAACCTCTTTCATATTAATACTCTCCACCGTGTCCGCCCGCATAAATAGGAAACAATCGTCTGCGAACAAAAGGTGAGATATGACCGGTGCCCCCCTTGCTACCCGCACTCCATGCAGCATTCCTCGCCTCATTCGGTCTTCAATTAAAGCACTCAATCCCTCCACAACCATCAAGAACAGGTATGGGGATAACGGGTCACCCTGGCATAGCCCTCGGCCCGGTACTATCGGCCCTAACTGTCTCTGCTCATGCAAAATGTGGTACTTTACACCACTCACTGTCTCCATGATGATATTCACCCATCTATCACTGAAACCCAGCTTCAACATCACCGCACGTAGAAACCTCCACTCAACTCTATCATAAGCTTTAGACATGTCAATCTTCAATGCAGCTACCCCATCGCGGCCCTGAGTTTTCCTCTTCAGATAATGGTATACCTCAAACGCTAACATTATATTATCAGTTATTAGGCGCCCAGGTACAAAAGCACTTTGAGCCTTGGAAATAATATTTTCCAGTAGTGGCTTCATCCGGTTCGCACATACCTTGGCCACAACCTTATACAGAACGTTGCATAACGCAATTGGCCTCAGATCCTTCATTGACTCTGGCATGGGTCTCTTTGGAATCAACACAATTAAAGTATCATTAGCTTTATCCGGTAGTGTTGTCATCTCCATAAAACGACGGCAGAATTGTGTTACCTCCCCTCCAATGGTGTTCCAAAAATGCTGGAAAAACCCCGGCCCAAAGCCATCCGGTCCCGGTGACTTATCCGGATGCATAACAAATACCGCCTTCCGCACCTCTTCCATGCTTACCGACCGTTCCAAGATTTCATTTTCCAAAGGTGTGACAAGTGAAGAAAGACATGCAATAACTTCAGAGTCATCCCCCGGCTGCGACGTAAACAACCCCCAATAATAATCAAGCATTACGGTACCCACCTCCTCGGTCCCCTCAGCCACAGTATTATCCTCCTTCCTCAATCTCACTACCCTATTCCGCCTCCTACGCGCCTTTACAGCATTATGAAAATACTTCGTATTTAGATCCCCGTCCCTCCACCAGTGCTCCTTGGCCCTTTGGCGCCAGTAAACATGCTGCTGTTCCAAAAGAGTCAACCATTCCCGTTCAACCGTTTCATAATGTGCTATACCAATTCGATCTGTTCGTGGCCTTAACAACTCGAGCTGGTTCCGGCACCGGTCAATCCGAAACTGAAACTCCTTATTATAAGTCCTCCCCCACCGCCCAATGTCCCTGGCACAAACCTCGAATCTATGGAATACATCATGCCCCTCCGTTGTACTCCAACTTTGCTCCACCACTTCCCTGAAAACCTCCTCCCGTAGCCACAAGTTGTCAAAACAAAACCTCCTCCGTCGTGGCGGATGAACCACCACAATGGGTGTCAGTAAAACCGGCATATGGTCACTGTAAGGACATGGCAAAGTAGATCCCCGTGCTCCCTCAAACAACTCCATCCACGATTCAGTTACCATGACCCTGTCCAGCTTCTCCTCCACCATGTCAGGCGTACCCCTAGACCGGTGCCAGGTAAATTGATAACCATCTAAGGGTAAATCAGTGAGACCACAATCTTGAACTGCCTCCCGGAACCCGGTTAACAGCCATTCGAGATGTGGATGCCTCCCGCGTTTCTCACTCTGATGTAGCAGGTCATTAAAATCGCCGACCACCGCCCATGGCATATTACTCCGCCCTGCTAGAGTCCGTAATAAATCCCAAGACTCCCTCCTCTGATGTCGTTCTGACTTGCCATAAAAGCCTGTTAACCTGAACTCCGGTAGCCCCACATCAATCAACACTGTTGCATCAATATGGTTCACCGAGTACCCTGTCACAGAAACCTGAACAGCCTGATCCCATAACAATGCAAGCCCACCACTTCGACCATCAGCATCCACGACGAGCATGTTATTAAAACCCAATCTTATTCGAATTGTTTCCATCTTATGTTTTACAAGCTTAGTCTCAATCAAAAATACAAATTTTGGCTTCTTTGCGCGGACCAAATCCGCTAAAACTTGAACTGCCGTCTGGTTGCCAAGCCCCCGGCAATTCCAGGCCAAGATATTCATAATCCAGGGCAGTCCCGCCTCTGTCGAGTTTTTTGATCCAGTCTCCTCACAGTCCATCCTAGACACCCCTTCCCCCTCAGTCCGCCTCCTCTTCGGATCATTAACCTCCACCTCCGGCACCCTTATACCTTCTGTTGCGACCCTATCAGTAGCTTTGAGAGAATCCACAACTGCGGCTTTCCACTTCTGCCGCTCAGCAGATGTTTCAGGTGGTATCCATCGCTGGCCATTGGACGGCACACCCCTCCGGTTTCCAGCTCGCAGCCACGCACCATACAATCTGGGAGCAGTGGCTTCTCCTGGCTTCTCATACTTGTGACAAAATTTCTCCCCATGGCCTATTACACCACAAAGAAAACAAAACGTTGGCATACGCTCGTACTTAAAATTGATCACCGCCCACCCCCCACTGTCCATCTTCAACTTCATCTGTCGCTTTATAGGCTTGGCGACGTCGATTGCCACACGGATGCGGAAAAAAGACCTCATTGCGCCGTCAAAATTCCGTTCATCGGACCTTATAAAAGTGCCCATGAATGATCTGATTGCTGTCACAACCGCCTCAGACTGAAAACCCCCCGGCAACGCATGGATCTGCACCCAGAATTCTGCATGTGTTAGGGGCACTGACTCGGGGTCCTGTCCAGCCGGCACTCTCTTCAAAATCAACAAGCACTGATCATAAGAATATGGGCCTTCAGCGATCACACGTTCAACATCCCGCTCTAAATAAAACCGGAACAGATATCTCCGTGCACTGAGCTCCTTCACATTTACTCCCATAACCGGCCTCCAGACGGCGGCCATAGTGTCGTGTAAAAACGGGAGTCGCACCGGCTTGTCCGTAACCAAGCGCCCTACCGCGTAAAAAACCTCTTCCTCCTCCTGTACCACCGGCGCAACAGGCATCTGCACATACAGCTCTTCATCATCGACGTCGGCTATTGTCAAGCTCCCACAGAGGGCCGTGATATCCGCTGCCATTCTTCCCGATTGTTTCCAGTCGTTTCCACCGAAACCCGATCGCAAAACCCAGTTGATAAACCCTAATATGTCAAAAGAATGTTGTACTCTATTGTAAATGTATTTTATGATGAAGTGTTCAATAATTTGTAATATTACATTCATATACGATTGTTGTTTATTTTGTTACTAATGTTTTTATACTCAAATTGATACAATATATAATTACAACTTATTTTTAAAACTTAATAAACAATAATTTTATTTAATTTGTGATCTGTGCATGACACGAGTGAAATTGTGGTATGACAATGAAGTATTTGTGGTGTAACAAAATTTAAGAGTTGTAGGCATGAAAGGCCATCTTAGCATTTTGCTTATCCTACTTCTGAAAAACTTTTAAAAATAAAAACATGCCAGAAACCACGATTATAAGCCTATTAATACTCAAAGAATTAAAAAAAAAAAAAAAAACAAGATTATATACATACAAGTATGCTATATCCTTCATTATAGGTCTATAATCTCAAATATAATAATAATTTTAAAACTTAATATCAATTTTAGAAAACAAATTAGAAAATATGATACAAAAAATTAGCTTACTTTGACAAAACTAAGGAATACTAATCAATAAAAATTACCAAAAATATTTATCATAATAAAATTTATGCAAACATTATCACATGTGAGGTTGTTACCAAAAAAGTCGGTGTTTATGCATTATAGTCAATTGTATGTCGTTTCTTCAAGAGTTAGCAATTCAAAAAAGTTTTAATTTGTAGTAATTTAGAAAAATGTTGTAAGTCAACCACTAATATGGTTTACAAAGAAGTTTTTAATAATTTGTAATTTTGATTAGTTTTTTTTCCTATTATTATTGATTTAATTTTTAAAGCCAAAATAACTATTTATATGAGACATTAACATTTTTGCTTATATTTTTCATACCGTGCATCGCACGGGTAAAATACTAGTGTTTGAAAAAGCTAATTGTACTTTTTAAATTAGTAATCTAGTTAAATTTGTGTATTTAATTCGATGACTAATTTAATTATTCATTTTATCCTCAAGCTTTTCACGATGTTGAGGGGTTGACCGTCATTAACAATTTCTTTATTCTTTTTTTTTTTTTATGGGAATTAGAGCTCTGAATTCAAGTCATATTTATTATTGTTTAATTTTTTAAAATATATAATTTTTATGTAAATTATCCTCTGTATATCGAACTCCACATTTTAACATTTGAAAATAATTTATGCGGAGTATTTTTTTTTTTTTTAATAATGACAAAAGATAACCCTACAAAAGAAAAAATTACAATAATTTTGAGATTTTGTGCGATCTTGAAACTCCCGAAATATTTTCATGAAAACTCATAGACCATTCGAGGGGTGACCAATCATCACCAACTTGTTTCAAAATAATTTTAAATAATCTATTAATAAATTTTTAGGGAAAATGGCACTTTTTCCCCCTATGTTATATACTTATAGCACTTTTTCCCCCTCAATTATTTATGTAAGCACATTAGTCCCCTCAATTATTTTAAAAGTGGTGGTTTTCTCCCCTGATATATTAAATTGACATTTCTACCCTTAAAGTAAACATTTTATTTATTTTACTTCTCCAACAAATTATTGCGTATATGTAGCGATTATCACGGTTCGGTTCGAACTGAACCAAACACTATAACAATCGAATTAAAAGTTTTCAGTTATGATTCAGATCTAGAACCCAACATTTGGATTTCAATTTATTAAATTTAAGAATAAAAAAAAAAACTGGATCATGAACCGACGGTTCCGGATCCCGTTCGCGATTTTGAACCGTCTTTATTTTAAAATTTTATTTTTTATTTTAAAATAGTTTAAATTCAACAATAAATGTATTTTATTTTTTCAGTTTGGAACATGAACCGCCCATTCCAGTTCGTGATTTTAATAAACTCTAAATATCGCGTTTTGATTATAAATTGTAATTGGAATATTTTGGTTTGGTTACTATAGTATCTGGTTTGAACCAAATTATAGTAATAATTTATTGGAGAATAAAAATAAATGAAATATTTATTTTAAGGGTAAATATGTCCATTTAACATTTCAGGGGGAAAAAGAGCCACTTAAATAATTGAGGGGGAAAAAGTGCTATAAGTATATAACATAGGGAGAAAAAGTGCCATTTTCCCTAAATTTTTATATTGATATAAAAGAATATTTGTGCAAATAAAATAATATTTTTAATGCTCTGTCGGGCCGGGGTGTGGGGCCCTTAGAGTTGGAGTTCAACCTTTTGGAAGAAAAGGAATCTTTATAATGTGATAGGGAAGGAGGGATCACTTTTAAAAAGAAGTTAGAATTACATAAATGGAAAAACAATAAAAGCTAATTGGAATTACAATGATATGACAATATAATCTACTTTTAAAATGCAATAATAAAGAATTTTATTACCACAGAAAATATTTTGTCTTTCATTATAGAAATATTATAAAAATTTTAAGAGGAGAAAATAAAAGGAAGTTACCATAAGAGAGCATTCGATGGACATTATGGGTGGGAATATAATTGCATGATAAGGAGAGTAAATCCCATGAGAGATGTTTTTTTTTTTTTTTTTTTTTTTTTTTAAATCTCATGGGAGATAAGATTCTTTTTTCTTATGTGGGATTATTTTTCTGAGTGATTGTGAATTTTTCTTGTTTTGTAGTTTGAATATAATTGTAATTCTATAGAATCGCAATTCCCCCATTTTTATAGAATTAAAATCCCATGTCTCCCTCTGGAATTTTAATTCCTGAAATTTTAGGAAGAAAAAAAAGATAGTGTTGAGTAAAAATTACCCATTCTTTTTTTTAACCTAAAATTAATGCCTAACAACAATAATGAACATTTTTAACTTTATATAACTTATTCCCTTTCAATTTCCATATATACCAAATATTGAAATTGAAATTCCCAGTAATTCTATTCCTGTAAACCAAACACTGAAATTTAAATTCCCACTTTATTCCCAGTAATTCATCTCCCATGGAATTACAATTTTTTCTCCCTGTAATTCCCCTTCTCCAACCAAACGCTCTATTATATGTCAGTTGATGGTGAGTTATTTATATGTCAGTTGTCCAACTCGGGCCTATATGACATGACCGATCTATAGAAAGACTCCACCTTTGTCATATATTCCATACATTACACTAGATAGATATCATATTCATGGAATACGATTCACTTTCAAGATGCCTTGGTGGTGAAATGGTAGACACGCGAGACTCAAAATCTCGTGCTAAAGAGCGTGGAGGTTCGAGTCCTCTTCAAGGCATAATATTGAGAATGCTCATTGAATGAGCAATTCAATAAGAGAGCTCGGATCGAATCGGTATATCAATACCGATTCGATCGATCCGAGCTCTTGGAAGAAATTCGGCAGCGGATCGCGAAATCTTGGTGATCTCCTCTATCTAATGAATGGGGAGTCTGCTTTCAAATTGAAAATCGTCCGCCCTGCACCCATCCCCCGAGTATATGCTTCAACAGGAATCACACAAGGGTAGATTAGAAACCTCCGGTAAAATGCCTGCCCGTAACGTGAGTTATTTTCATTACGTGGGTCCTAATAAAAATGTTACCACCAAAATTTTGTGAGAGGAAGTAAAATTGGGAGGTATGATTAGTATTTTTCAATTAAATATGTATGGTGGGAGCATCTCAAGGCACGTGTATTTCCGTGAGATTTGGTCACACAAAATCATATATAGTGGGGAGTGTAAATGGATATGGATTAATAAATGATAAAGGCTCCGAACCACGGGCCAAAATGATATAATGTACACTTATAAATACACGGAGAAATAGAAGAGACCTATAGGAAGACCATTTCCTGCATTTCTCCGAACAGGTAGGGGGTCTCAGATTCTCAACGCAAACTCTTTTGTGCGTCTCCCAGAGAGAGAGAGAGAGAGAGAGAGAGAGAGAGAGAGAGGGAGCGAAAGGCGCAGTGGTAAGGTAGAGTTTTGTGCGGGCGTGTTTTGGGGAGTGTCGCTGGATTTTAAGCGGGCGAGAAAAGCGGCGGTGGTTGAGGGCGAGGGAGTAGAAGACAGGGTGGTGCTGTTGCAGGAAGGCTGAGATGGGTAAGGAAGACGACATCATGATGCAAAGTCCCGGAGAGGTTCGAAGCCGCCATGGCGCTGCCGACGGCGACGAAGTCGCTATTCAGATTCCCGAAAGTGCCCATGAAGTTAGCTCTGGTCCTCTCTCTTTCTGCCCTCTTCCTCTCGCTCCATTTCCCTTTTTCTGTTTCATTTTAAGCGTTTTTCTGTTGTTGTGATAAGCCTGAATCTGATTTTTTTTGAGCGGAAGATTTTGAATTATGCTGGTGGTTATGAATTGAATGGCTTTGTTCATAAAGATTCAATTTTTATAGCGTCTGTTAAAGCGTTAAAATGATTATTATTAAGTTGATAACTTACAGAATCACTGATTATTTGTTGTGTATTATTATTTTTCCATCTTTAGCGTGTTGTATATGCTACAATTCTTTTACTCGTTTTAGT
The DNA here is from genome assembly GCF_001879475.1 of Ipomoea nil. NCBI lineage: Eukaryota > Viridiplantae > Streptophyta > Magnoliopsida > Solanales > Convolvulaceae > Ipomoea > Ipomoea nil. The sequence continues at coordinate 457,805 of NW_017618912.1, read as the reverse complement.
AGTCTTCTTGAGGTATGATAATTTCAGAAAGTGTATAAGATCTATCACCTCCATTTTAATGGATATTTCTAACAATATATTGATTCTTTTTTTGAGTGAAGAGGGAACTTGCAGGAGGGTGTGCTAGTGGTAAACCCGCCTTGTGACCCTAGCCGGCAATGAATCTCAAGGAGGTAAACCAGCCTAGGTAGGCCGCTCCCGTTGGGAGTCAAACTTGTAATCTTGTGATTACCAAGTCTAACCCCCTAACCAACTTGGTTGGGAGCTGCCCCCCAATGAATTTTGATTCTTTTCTTTCATGAGAAACTAGCAAATATATATGGTCTGGATTGAGTTATGTAATGGTAATAGTTTGATACATGAAAGTGCTTTATTTCAGCATTTCAGCCATTTCTGTTTCAATTGAAGTGTATTTTGATTTTGCTTTTTACACTGTAAAAAAAGAAAAAACTCTTTTGATATTCATTTTTAAGCAATTGCGCCAATCTACTAAATTCTGTTATTGGTTTCAAGTGCGGGTTGCTCATGGTCGTTTTGTTTGTCTTACAAAAAACTAGATTCGTGGTTTCAAGTGGGAGTTGTTCTCAGTACGGGTGTCAACAGTGCGTATGCTCTTGGATATTCTGGCACAATCATGGTCCCTCTGGGTTGGGTAGGGGGTGTGGTTGGCTTGATGCTATCAATTGCTATATCATTGTATGCTAGTACTCTTATAGCTAAGCTCCATGAACTTGGAGGAAAGAGGCATATCAGATATAGAGACCTTGCAGGATTTATTTATGGTATGAAAGCTCCTCTTCTAATTTGTTTCTTGGTATTTGTGTGGTTTCAGTTCGGTTTGTTTAGTTAAATGAGATTTTGGGTGTTACAGGTCCAACAGTGTATTCACTTGTTTGGGCGTTGCAGTATGCAAATCTATTCTTGATAAATATTGGATACATCATTATGGGAGGACAGTCCTTAAAGGTAAGATATATCCTTGTACTGGTAAAGAGGTTTTCAAATGTATTCATTGAATATTTCTGCTGTAAGTTGTCTGTTCCAGAAGTTGTTAAAATATGGATATTCATACCTTTTGATTTCTTCGAGTCTGTAAATTAGTATGCAGCCTTTCCTGAGTCTGTACTGATTCCATACCACTGTTTACTTGAGGGCCTCTAGGCTTTTTACACTCTGTTTAGAGATGATCATGTTATGAAGCTACCCTACTTCATTATGATAGCTGGAGTGGCGTGTCTCCTCTTTGCCATCGCAATACCTCATTTATCAGCGCTAAGGATTTGGCTCGGGGTTTCAGCATTTCTTAGTGGGGTGTATATTATTGCCCCAAGTGTGTTAGCCATCAAAGATGGTATGTGCCTTTTCTCCTTGACGAGTGACAATATCTGAACTCTGAACATTAAAGTTACATAGAACGCTCTGTATTTGCTGTTTAAATGCTCAAGAAAGTATTACTTTTTCTCATCAAGCTCGACCTAATCATGTTTATTTGTTGATTTGAGGAACTAATGTTGTAACTATTACTTGTGTCCTTTTTGCAATCTTTTATCTTACAGGTATCAATTCTCCTCCTAGAGACTATGGCATTCCTGGAACAAAAGTGGGCAGAATATTTACGACTATTGGATCAGCTGGAAACCTTGTTTTTGCTTTTAACACGGGAATGATTCCAGAGATACAGGTTAGCCTATATTTCTTTATGATTGATTGAGATATAGATGATTTCACGTGATTGGGTCCATTTTGCATCATGATTATCGTTGCTATTCCATATCTATCTCGTATCCATCACTACAAGAATTTTTGTAACCCACCCTTTACGGTACCTTATAAAGTATTAATATCCTTGGATCCTAAAGGCACTCCTGATTCTAATTTTCTTGTGACAGGCTACAGTGAAACAACCTGCAGTGAAGAACATGTTGAAAGCGCTTTACTTTCAGTTTACGATAGGAAATGTGCCCATGTTGGCTGTGTGTTTCATAGGGTACTGGGCTTATGGATCGAGCACAACGTCCTATTTGCTCAACAATGTGCACGGTCCGACTTGGGTAAAGGCATTTTCTAACATCTGTGCTTTCTTACAAGCTGTCATTTCCCTGCATGTAAGTCACATCCTCTACTTTCAGTACTTTGATATTCGATTTTGGTATTTGTATATCAATATGACAAGACAATTGTGCTCCCACGCTCGTTTCAGATATTTGCAAGCCCGACATACGAGTTTTTGGATACAAAATACGGGATTAAAGGAGGCGCCCTTCTCCTTCGCAACCTGGGATTCAGAGCTTTGGTGAGAGGTGGTTATTTAGTTTTCACCACATTCCTCGCAGCTCTGCTGCCTTTCCTCGGGGACTTCATGAGTCTTACTGGTGCCACAAGCGTGTTCCCGCTTACATTTATCTTCGCAAACCTCATGTACCTGACTGCTCACGGGAGCAAGATGAATTCCCTACAGAAGAGCTGGCACTGGTTCCTCGTTGTCTTCTTTGGCTTGTTATCTGTGGCTGCATTCGTGGCAGCTATTCGGCTGATTGTAGTAGACTCCAGAACATACCATCTGTTTGCTGATCTATAGCTTTCCAATTCTTATTGTTATTCTTATTTTAGCATCATTGTTAATAGTTCCTACTTATAGCAGAGTTTGTGTGGTTATCTTCAGCTTGATGTGATTGATTTTTCTCCTCTATTTAGAGTGAGAAACGCAAAGGGGTTGATATGGTGGCTTTGTAATAGTCATGTAGGCTATCTGCTCCATCTGCACTTCATATATGAATAAAAATTTTCATTGTTGCTTCAATTCTAGCCTTCTGCTTTTGTGCTTTTCCTTGGAACTTTCTCTTTCCAATTTACACACTTTTACAATGAAAGATACAAATGAAATCAGTGTTGTTTCCTCTTAAAAAGATACGTCGTTCACCAAAAAAAAAAAACAAAAAACTTTTATTACGTAATTACTGAAAAATATCTTTTATTATGTAGTTTTGCATAAATGAAACTACATTATGTATCAAAACACATATTTTACATATTGAGTGTATATTGTCAAATGAAATTGTATTTATATCGAAATGATATTGTAGTTGGGTTGTAATGAAATTATAATGTATATAAAATGAAACTGAATAAAAGTTTCACATATTTGAGTATATAGTGTATATTGTCCAATGAAACCGTAGTTAAATAAAAATTACTCCGTATAATTTAGTGGTGTTGTAATAAGATTATAGTGTATATAAAATGAAATTCAATAACATGTCTCATTGTAATAAGACTATTGTATATATAATGTTGAATGAAACTATAGTAGAAACAAAATACAAACTGTAGTTGTGCTGAAAATAAATTACAATGTATATAAAATGAAACTAAATATATTATACAAGCAGAGCTAATTACACAGAATGGATGCCGTATCTTTTCATTAAAAGAAACAACACCGTTTTGAATCATGATCCACAATTGAACCATGATCCACAATGCTATGGACCATGAAAAATTTGGCCTGGCCTAGTTTATAGTCCATTGTTTTTTAATTAAGTTTTGTTTTTTCAACCATGCCCCACAGTCCTATGGACCATGAAAAATTTGGTCTGGCCTAGTTTATAGTCCATTGTTTTTTAATTAAGTTTTGTTTTTTCTCAATTTCTTTAGCAATTGTTATGCTATGGACCCGTGTCCAGCATGCATTGTGGACATGGTAATGGTGCCGTTAGTGGCACCGTTATCTTTCATTTTTTTTTCCAGACCAATTCGTTATAGGAGTATATGTTCATAATTTTATCACTATATGTTCATAATTGTAAGTTCATAATGTCAGAGTTCTGTGTTCATAATTTCATAACTGTATATTCATACTTCCATAACTGTACATTCATAATTCCTTAACTGTACATTCATAATTCAATAACTGTAAATTCATAATTTTCGAAGCTCTATGTTCACAATTTTAGAGCTCTATGTTCATAATTTTATCACTATATGTTCATATTGTAAGTTCATAATGTCAGAGCTCTGTGTTCATAATTCTATAACTGTACATTCATAATTTCATAACTGTACATTCATAATTCCCTAATTGTACATTCATAATTCCCTAATCGTACATTCATAATTTCATAACTGTACATTCATAATTTTGAAGCTCTATGTTCACAATTTTAGAGCTCTATGTTCATAATTTTATCACTATATGTTCATAATTGTAAGTTCATAATGTTAGAGCTCTGTGTTCATAATTCCATAACTGTACATTCATAATTCCATAACTGTACATTCATAATGTCACAAATGAATAACGCCGTTAACGACGAGACAAAATTATTTTTTTTTTAAAACTGAAATGCCGTGTTTTTTTTTTTTTTTTTCTGAAAACGACGTCGTTTTGGACTCGTGTCCACAATGCATTGTGGACACGAGTCCACAACATAATTTGCGTTTCTTTAGTTTGTTTGTTTAAGTTGGGATTGGTTGAACCAAAGAATAAAATTTTATGTCTTGAATCATAGCCCATTTTTTAAATGATTTTTTTTTTTCAAATTTTAAACATTTTATAAGAAATAATTACCAAGACTATGTGGTCTAATGGTATCTGGGTTGGACTTTCATTTGGAAGGTTGTAAGTTTGAGCCTCAGTGGAGGCGTTATTAGCTCTTTGTGTTTCAGTAGGTTGAGAAAGTATAAGAACAGATACTACAATGTAATAGAGCTAGTAGCATTCAAAAAATAAGAAATAATTTTATTTTTTAAATGAACCAAACATAAAATGACAATTTTTTTTTTTTCAACCAAACATAGTAGATAATTTTCTAACTTTTAGTCAAACATTAAAAAAGAGAATATTTTATGAAAAATGGGTGGTCACACGCCCAGGTAAGATCATTAATTCTTTGGACTGAAAAAGATTGAGAAAATAATCAAAATATAGGATATATAAACAGATACTGACTCTATTTGGTTAATGGTTGTTAGCTGATTGAGTTAATTAGAGAGTATAACTAGTTGATAACATTAGCTGATTGTAGAAATGTGTTTGGTAAATTAGTTGTTATCTGATAGCGGTTTGATATAATTTCTTTTCTCAAAAAGCTAATTGAAAAAGTTACTTTGAGTAGTTTTTTGAATTTTAGCATTTTGAAATTATAAAAAGCTAATTAACCAAACATGTATATTGATTTTTTAACCAAATTAAAAAGCTAATACTGATCTAATAAACCAAAATTAACCTATAAACTAACTATTTTACCAAACAAGACCACCATCTTTTAAAAAATTATAAGTATTTAAGAAAAAAAATACGTAAGAAGTCAAAGAAAATAATGACAAAAAAAATAAAAAATAAAACAATATAAAACTGAAAAAGGAAACACACAGCACGTTGTATTTGGCTCCAGTTTCCAATTAAGTCCAAAATCGACTAGTCAAAAAACAATTAACAACTGATCATTAGAATCCTCAAAGGGTGGTCCATTTTGGACTACAAATTTATTTATTCATATCTCACTACTGGAAATTATGAAATTTTCGACCACCTGAAATGATCTTAAATCAAGTTGAAACTAAAAAATGGTCAGAAATAGCAACAAAGGTTTTTCCGGTTACCAAAAATGGTCGGAACAAGACTTTCGACTTGATTTAAGATCACTTTCAGGTGGTCGGAAATTTCATAATTTTCAGCAGTGTCTCTAGTATATATCTACATCTACATCTACATCTGCATCTACAATCTACAATTCTAATAAGAGCCAATAATGTTAGGCTCTTAATTGGAACAAAAAAATGTTGGTAGTATTGTTTCTTAAAATGAATGGTTCATATTATTTTGATTTTAGTATTTTTAAAATAATTTTTCTTATTTACCCTTTATTATATTATTTTCTTCCCTTAAATAACTTAAATTTCGTTAGTATAAACTTTAGTAACGGAATATTCCGTTAACTATTTATTATTTTTAACTTACTCATTAATTTCTATAAGAAAGGTCTTAGGTTCGAACCACATCCCAATTAGAGTTGACATAATTATTAAACATATACTACGAATATGTTAAAATATATCTAAAAAATATATAATATAAAATTTAACATAAACTTTGTTCAAATAATTAGTCCGACTAAATACATAACATTCAAAGTTAAGCATCAAAGATTATAAATCAAGAATTTTAAAAATCATTTGATTTTTATGCATTTAAAAAAAAAAAAACAAATTTAGGTTAAGTTTTTTTTTTTTTTTTTTTTTTTTTTTTTCGTTTAATTAATCTTTTTTTTTTATTATTCAGAACAAAACTTAATATTTCAATTATACTTTTGCATTATTGGTAAGATTTAGGCCATGTCGTTATGGTATTAATATTTTTTGTATGTATTTTTTATAATTGTACAACTGTACATTACTTTACGAATATTATACTATTATTTTTTTATCAAACAAAATTGTTCTTACATCATTCTCAGGCCTGCGCGGATTATATTAGTGGGTTTGACTAGCGAATTATATCAGCGGTTGGTAAAAAGATATTTGAAAAAATTAACTGTTTAGATTAACATGTAAAAATGACCTAAAAGTATACATATAATAATAATAATATAATAATAATAATAATAACAATAACAATAACAATAACAATAATAACAATAATAATAATAATAATAATAATAATAATAATAATAATAATAATAATAATAATAATAATAATAATAATAATAATTTAATAATTTTTTTTTTTAAAAAAAAAATTAAATATATGAAGAGCCGAATTCCCCCTTAATTTTGTTACTTTTCCCACAACAGTGGGAAAAGTGGCATGGGAGCTTTGAGACTCCTATAAATTGAGCCTCGAGGCTCCAATTTAAAAATTAAGCTTACCCATCCGTTGATGGGAAAGCGATGGATCGGCTAAATTGGCTCTTGTTATTCAAGGATTCGAAACCGCTCTACAGTAAAGGATTTTTTTTTTCTATTTTTTTAATTTTTTGTTTATTTTTAATACATGGGTGTTTTGAGGAAATCATTTTCCAAAACGCTAAGTGAAAATATTGTAAATTGTAGTGTTTGTATTTTCAGTAGTTTGGAACAAATTATTGTTCCAAACCGTTGAATATTCAAACACTTTCTTTAACATTTTGATCTTTGGGTTATATCATATTTACCGACCATCCAATGTCTTTGGGTTACATTATATTTAAAAATTTTAAATTTTTACTATTTATCTAAATTCCTTAAATTAGGAATTTCTTTATCCATAATAATTCATTCAACTATAATGGTTGAATTAAATGAACACCGAGCAAAACACCTAAATGACTGGTACCGTTAGCGACAATTATATGAATCTCCTTGTATTCATATATTATGAATTACATATTTAAATAAACAAATTTGACATTAGATTACTTATGTATGAACTTTTCAAATATAATATTGCATTGATATACTTTCAAATATTTATTTAATAATAAACATTGGGCATTAACTTATTCGCGCAATGCGCGTGTAAAATGCCAAATGGATTTTTACATCCACTTGTAGTGTAGTGGGATGTAATGATGGAATGGGATGTGAAGTGTAAACGGAGATGTGGAATCCCCGAGTGTCGGTCTCTCAAGGATGGACAATTTAGAATTGGATATTGTGGTCAAACACAAGCACGAATTCGCACAAGGAAGCTAGGTAAGAGTATTGTGTGATGGAAGGTAGGAAACAAGGAATGCAACAAAAGAAAACAAAAGAAATTATAAAAAAAAAAGAGGCGGATTGGATTGGAATTTCTAGGATTGCAATGTAGAGATATCCGTGAGAATTGGGGCTAAGCAGGAGTTTAATCATAAGCTCACGGTTTGCTAATGCTAAGCCACTACGTACTTAGCCACTTAGACAAATCTTATGTCTAAGGCAATATATCAAACACCTTGCCTACGTGTTTGCTTCCGGATTTGGTCCTCTCGAATCACAAGGCGGGAATTGCAAGTGGTAAGGCTAGAGTGCATCACAATCTCTTGCCAATGCACTCATCCTAAACCTAATGGATGAGATGCGCATCCTCACACACAAGTCTACACAAAACTCACTTCCAACAAAGATCAAACATATAGCCAAAACACATCAATCAATCCATCAACAATCACAAGAAATATCCAATCCACTAATTTTAAGAGAAAACTAGCTACTCGATCATTATCATAGATTGAAGATCACACAACATTGAATCAAACAAGCAATACAAGATGTAGAAATCTGAAATTTAGAGCACAAGTCTAGGGTTTACCCATTTGAAGCAATAAATGTTGATCCATCCACAACTTGGAGAAGAAATTGAAGATCAAAGAGTAGCTAGGTGGATCTAATCTAAATCTACCCTATTTTAGAGAGAAGCTAGAGGAACTTCTCTCTAGATCTACCTAAGAAATCAGAGAAATGAAAGAGTGAAAATGAAGAATCCAGCCTCCTCCAATTCTCGCCAATCTCTCCCTTTTGTAATCTGGAATCTGACCTGTGTACGCGGGGCCTTACGAGCGTACATGCTCGCGTACGCGCTCCAGGCTCATTATTTCTCATTTACTCACGCCTTACAGCATGACAGCTCGCGTAAATGCTAAATTTGACTACATAGACATCCGAATTAGCCTTTGTGGTATTCATGAAAGTTGTAGCTCTTCCAAATTCCGATCCATATCCACTTGAATCACCTAGTTTGGACATCCCTAGATCTAGTTATGCTCATTTTACCGAAACATCACTGAAATGTCCTAAAATTACCATTATTTTGCTTTATTTTACAAATGTAATCATAATTGGTCCTTATGCCAAACTTTAGCCAAAATAAGCTATTCTAAGTATATAAAAGGCCTAAACGACTCTAATTAAGCAAAATATGACTCCTAAATACTCCATAAAAGTAGCACATTTTAACACTTATCATAAAATTAGTGTATATTATATATATATATATATATATATATATATATATATATATATATATATATATATATATATATATGTATGTATATATAAAAGCTCACCAAAATCAAATTGAAGTAGTAAATTAGAGTACAATAATGTCATAAATTGACTTTAACTCCTAAAGTATCATAAAAGAAATTTTGTCGACCCTGCCACACAAGGCTTTCTAATGTAGTTTACCTACCTCTTTAAGTGGTTTGCGTATTACTCAAGTCGCTAGGCGCCAGTTTTTTTGTTTTTTTATTTTTTTTTTTACAAGTTTTTTTTAAAAAAATTATTTTAGAGTTGATAATTATAACTTATTTAATACTTTAATATTTAGTACTAAAATATTTAAAACGACGTAGGTTTGAGTGAAATAACCTATTTAGAAAACCATTGAAAAATAATTAACTGGTAGCCTAAACACCCGCCTAGACGGCAAATTATGCTATGCGCACGGCGCTAAAACGGCGTCGTTTTCCGTGAAAACGACGCTGTTTTAACTATAAAAAAAAAAATTTGTTCGAAACGCCGTTAACGGTGTTAACGGCATACTCGTTATGAAATTATGAATATACAGTTATGACATTATGAATGTACAGTTATAGAATTATGAATGTATAGTTATGGAATTATGAACTTACAATTATGAACATAGAGCTTCGAAAATTATGAATGTTCGGTATGGAATTATGAATATACAGTATGAAATTATGAATGTACAGTTATGGAATTATGAATGTACAGTTATGGAATTATGAATGTACAGTTATGGAATTATGAACATAGAACTCTGACATTATGAACTTACAATTATGAACATAGAGGTTCGAAAATTATGAATTTACAGTTATTGAATTATGAATGTACAGTTACGGAATTATGAATGTACAGTTATGGAATTATGAATGTACAGTTATGAAATTATGAACACAAAGCTGTGAATATATGCTCCTATAACGAAGCGGTCTGAAATTAAATTATAAAAAAAAAAAAGAGGGAAGATAACGGTGCCTGACGGCACCGTTACCGTGCCCATGATGCACGCTGGGCACGAGCCCACAGCATAACTATCCCGCCTAGACTGCCTAGGCCGCTGATGCGGCCCAACATAATGAAGATCCATTAAGAGTACCAATTGCGCCAATCACAAGGCCCAAGTCCAAACAATTAAGGCAACTCTTCATTGGTGATGTTCAAAGATTGTGGAAATCCAAGTCAAACCCATTTGCAAAAGATGAAGAAGAACTAAGGCTTTTTATAATTGTTTAAGTGTTGATTTTAGAGATTAAATTAGGCCCAAATCAACCTTATTATTTTTGGTCTATCATTATTTTAAATTGTTTGGCAAAGAGAAAACACTAGTTTGTATTTAGAAAGGATTCCTTAAATCCCTTTCTAAATAGGACTATATTTACTTTCTTTCTAGATTATGTTTAAGACTCTTTTTTCCATTGTATTTAGGATTACAATACTGCCCTATACCTATAAATAGGGAACATCCATAGCAGTTTTAAGAAGGCTTTCATTTAATAAAATTCTTAAGTTTTTCTTTACACTTGTGTAAGAAATCTTATGGCTAATTGTTGACTCAATTAGTGGCTAGTTCATGGACTCAACTAGCAAATTGATTCGTGGACTCGAATCAATCTTCCTTTCTTCAACCTTAGATTTAGGTTCATGGACTCGTTCTTGAATCGAAGGAAACTCGATCCGACTCTAGTTGATTGAAGATTGCATCATCGAGGTACTTGAAGCTACAATGAGATTCTTCTAAGTCTTTGAAGATTCGGGACAAAAGGTTTCCCATGAGGTCTAAGGTACTTTGATCCATCTCTACATATCCTTATATTGAGAGTAATCTTGGGACAATACTCCATCTTATTTGAACCGTGGACTAGGTTCATATCAGCCGCCTAGACGACCGCCTAAGCCGCATAGTTCGACGCGACCTAGTGGGCACCTAGGCAACCAGCCGCCTAGAATGGCGGCGATTTCGCTGAAATTCTAGGTGGCCGGCCACCACCTAGCGCCTAAGCGCGCTTTTTTGCAACATTGGCATTATTACATAAGAGCGAGATCTTTTTAATGCACACCTTCAAATAATGTGTGCGAGTTTCATTCACCACAAAAAAAAAAAGATTTTATTGGTTATATGGTTTTTTAAAATCATTAACTGTCCAATTCTCCATCCATATACGTAAGCATACACATAAATTGATACACAACCTCATCTTACTTTTGTCCTATATTTAACAAAGGAACTATTACTTGAATTTCGTTGAACCTTGAAGCACTCCATATTTTACTTCAAATTAATTATTAAAAACAAAATATATAAATAAATGTTACTGTGGAGCATCTTGGCAGACAACTAGTTAGAAAATTGTACGAGTAATTATTGTAAATGTTGAATAGCTTGTCAAGCAACTTGCCAACTTGTCATAACATTATAGTTAGTAAGGTGATGGAGTTCAGGGTGCCAGGATACCAAGCGCAAATCTATAACTAGTAGCGAATGTGTAACTTTGTTTCTTTATATTCAAATTGCAATTAACGGTCATGATTTTTTGAGCTGCTACCCAAAACAGGTTAATGGAACAAATTGAGTTGGGCCGGGGTATGTACGAATTCGGAAAGAGACTCAGGCTGGGGAATGGCTAGCCGCTCGGGGTTAACCTTGGAGGCCGTCCCCGAGTCATCCATATATCTTCGTCCAAATCATCTTCTCAGACCCCCTAGCTTGTCATCTATCTTGGACGCTGAGTCTATATTACTGGGTCGATCGTTTCCAATATCTCCATCACATGGTATTATATATGTATATATGGAAACTCATCAGTGAATTAGTTTATCATAAGCTCTATCCGTGCAAACCCAATCATTGATCGAGTTGTAGAGACGAGGTGATGAAGATGAAGCAAGAGAAAGCCATATTATCATCACTCTCTTATTATTTTTCATCATCACCTGCACTTGGTATTCTTCTTCATCTTTTATTTTGCCTATTATGTCTTATTCTACCCTGAAATTTGTAAAGTGCAGAACACAGTGATGTCGGAACTGAAGTTGTAACACAAACAATCTGTAACGCAGTTCGGGCAAACAACCCTAATCTGCGAGGCACTTTGAGAATTTACCTAAATCCACTAAAAACTCAATATTTAAAGTACACTGTTTGGAACCTGAGATTACACAATAGAATGATATTTCTATCAAACTATTGAGACCTAAACACATGTACTACTTTCTAGGGGAATTTAGTATCCTATTCTCAAAGACTCTCATACCTCACCATATTAATGTTGAATGCTTGAGTTCTACAATAAAGGACAACCCTTATTTATAGTAGCTAATCCTAACAGATTCGTGAATAACAAAGCTATTCCTAATCAAACTAGAACTAGAAAATCTTCAACAACAAATCCTTTTAGAACTAGTATTCTTCAATAACTATTCCTCTTAGGACTGGTATTCCTTTATAGAACTGTAATTCTTTTTGCATATAACTTTGACATAACACTTTGAGTCAACATTCTCCCCCTTTGTCAAATTTTTTTGGCAAAAATCTTGATCTCTGTCTTTCTCCCCCTTAGTTGATGCCACAGTGGTGTTTGATTGATGGTAGATTAATGACAGGTTAGATCGCCATCTCATGTGTAGCTTTTATCAGATGATCTTTTCCCCATCATAACACATTCTTGTTTTTGGTTGTAGACTTTACAATTCTCTTTGGAAAATTCTACTTTGAGTTCATCATCACACAGTTGGCTTATACTGATAAGGTTTGCTTTGAGTCCTTGTACCAAAAAGACTCTTGGTAATCTGGGCAGTCCATGGACATCCAAGGTACCGCTTGCGATAATCTGTCCTTTTCCTCCATCTCCAAAAGTGACATGCCCTTCATTTTTGTACTGGATGTTCTCAAGATAATGTGGATTTCCTGTCATATGTCTTGAACATCCCCTATCAAAATACCATAAGTTTTGTTCTTTGCTAGTTTTTGAGGTGTAGGTAACATTCTGATCTTTTCTTACCCAGATTTTCTTGCTATTATTTTTGCCTTGTACTGCCCAATCTCTGTTGTTTTTCCTGTGATATAGATCATTTTGTCTTTTGAAGCAGTACGCCTTTATGTGTCCCAATCTATGGCAGTAATAGCATCTGATTCTCCTTCGGTGTTGAAAGTGATGTTGTGACACCTTTGGAACTTCATGTACGTAGCTTTATTCCGAAACTGAGTTTGGAGATCTAGGCCTTTCAGTTAGTACCTTGATTTCTTGTAACAGTTTGGCCTCTCTGTTTTTAGATTCTAATAATTCATTTTGAGTTTCTTTGAGGCGTTTTTCTTCTCTCTCTTTTTCACCTTTTAGAAACTGATTTTCTTGCATGAGCTCTAGATTCACTTCGATGATTTGTTCCCATTTAGCATGCAGTTGGATATATGACTCTAGTAGTTCTTGCATATCATTTTCGTTTCCGTTGTCATTCTCATGATTTGCGGTGAATGCTACGAAATTAGTGTTGGTGTCTTCTTCACTATTTGAGTCATCGCTTAGTGTTGTCACATATGTTTTGTTCTTCCTTTTAAAGTATGTTGGACATTCTGACTGCATGTGTCCAAACCCTTTGCACTCGTAGCACTGAACTCCTTCAGGTTTTGGACTCTCCCTTCCTTTTGAAATAGATTGATTTTGTCCAGTTGGGAAGTCCTCTTGATTGATTGAAACACTTTTGTTTCTAAATTTGTTGAATTTTTTGAGAACTCTGTTGAAATTCTTTGTTAGGAGAGCAATTGATTGTTCCATGATTTCAGTATCAATTTCTGGACTCTCTTTCTACTTTGATTGGAACGCAATTCCTTTGTCATTATTTTTCTCCTTTTGCAGTATCTCAAGCTCATATATTTGAAGATTTCCCATTAGATCACTGAGTTTGTAGGTGTTTAGATCTTTGTTTTCTTGGATGGCTATAACCTTTATCATAAATCTCTCAGGTAAGGAACGTAGGACCTTTTTGACGAGCCTAGGTTCAGGAATAGGTTCGCCTAGGTTAAACGCATCTCCAGCAATCCCTAAAACTCTTGCACTAAACTGTGAGATATCCTCATCTTCTTCCATCTTTAAATTCTCAAACTGTGTTTGTATCATTTGTAGCTTGGATTGCTTAACAGAAGTATTTCCTTCGTGATGATCACATAGTATATTCCATGCAATTTTAGCTATGTCAGTGGTAGCGATTAGTTTGAAAGTATCTTCACTTACCGCTCCATAGATGCCGTTCATTGCTTTTGAATTGTAATTATATTCCCTTTGCTCTTCTTCGTTCCATTCTGTTTTAGGTTTTTTATTACCTTTATCATCAACTGGATTCTTCCATTCTTTCTCAACGGTTTCCCAGACTCCTTCTCCTTGTGCCAAAATATATATTTTCATTCTAGCTTTCCAGTAGGAGAAATTTGTACCAAAGAGAGCAGGGGGCCTGGTGCTTGACAGTTCTTCTCTGGGAAACTCCATTAGGATCCTGCTAATAACTTAAACAGTTTGGCTCTGATACCAATTGAAATTTGTAAAGCGTAGCACACAGTGATGTCGAAACTGAAGTTGTAACACAAACAATCTGTAACGCAGTTCGGGCAAACAACCCTAATCTGCGAGGCACTTCTCAATTTGAGAATTTACCTAAATCCACTAAAAGCTCAATATTTAAAGTACACTGTTTGGAACCTGAGATTACACAATAGAATGATCTTTCCTATCAAACTATTGAGACCTAAACACATGTACTACTTTCTAGAGGAATTTAGTATCCTATTCTCAAAGACTTTCATACCTCACCATATTAATGTTGAATGCTTGAGTTCTACAATAAAGGACAACCCCTATTTATAGTAGCTAATCCTAACAGATTCGTGAATAACAAAGCTATTCCTAATCAAACTAGAACTAGAAAATCTTCAACAACAAATCCTTTTAGAACTAGTATTCTTCAATAACTATTCCTCTTAGGACTGGTATTCCTTTATAGAACTGTAATTCTTTTTGCACATAACTTTGATATAACACTTTGAGTCAACATACCCAATTTCACTATATCCACAATAATTCCACTCTCAAATGAAACCGATAGAATTGGCCTTTCAGATTTTAAACACCGAATTTGTTATGATCCGCATGGAGTATTACTTAACTCCTGGAATGATTCCATGAATCACTATGAATGGCCCGGAGTGAGTTGCAGTTGTTGACACCGACGAGTTGTGGCTTTGGAGCTTCGCTTCCTAGGAAGGGCTTGGTTGGCACCATATCTCCTCATATTGGACATCTTACATTCCTCAGGGGGTTTGATCTTAGTGCTAATGGAATTC
Source organism: Ipomoea nil (assembly GCF_001879475.1). Taxonomy (NCBI): domain Eukaryota; kingdom Viridiplantae; phylum Streptophyta; class Magnoliopsida; order Solanales; family Convolvulaceae; genus Ipomoea; species Ipomoea nil. The sequence continues at coordinate 442,495 of NW_017618912.1, read as the reverse complement.
ACAATCGAATTCCATGCAAAATTGGCCGTTTGTTTCGACTAAGATACCTCAACTTGTCTATTAATTCAATGCACTGATCGGAGAATTAGCCATCGTCAACCTGAATAGCTGTTTACAACTCAGGCATGTCAACTTCTATCGAAATGGCCTCAGCTCCATGGGAAGCTTCCTATAAAGATTGTTTATTTGCAGGAGTAATTGTTATTCATTCTGGGTAATAACTAGTTGACCGGTGAAATCCCTCCAGCTTTTGGGAATTTTTCATCGCTTTGAGTTTTGGCCTTAACTTGTTATACAATCATTTGGAGGGGAGTATTCCGCATGAGATTGCACAAATTTGGGGTTTAAAAGCGCTAGCTAGCTTTCACTTGCTGCAAACAATCTGTCTGGTAATCTTTATCCTGCTTTCTTCAATTACATATTTTTCAGTTTCCGCAAACTCGCTTCAAAGAACCATTCCCAACGACCCTGCCAAACTTGAAAGATTTATTTTTTGCTACCAACAAATTCCATGGAACCATCCTTGTTTCATTCCCCAATGCCTCTAGGCTTCAAAATCTTGAGTTATCACAAAACTATTTTGTAGGCAAGGTTCCTAGTAATCTTGGAATGTTGAAAGATCTTCAGCGTTTGAAAGATCCCCTCACTGACTTGGCTATTATAGCCTCTTTGTCAAATTGTAGCAATTTGAATATATTTTTAATTCGTAGAAATAGATTTGAAGGTAAATTGCCAAACACCATAGCTAACCTCTCACCCAAGCTCTCTTTATTATTTCTAGGATGGAACAAGTTATCTGGAACGATACCAGTAGGAATAAAAAGTCTAGTTGGCTTGAAGGGTTTAAATTTTTGAGAAAACCTTTTGTCGGGTGTTATTCCTGGTGAGATAGGCGAGTTGCAAAAAGTACAAAAATTGTATTTAGGTGTAAACCAATTTTCTAGAAAAATACCACCATCACTTTTTAACCTAACTTCTCTATCTTTACTGTATATGGACAATAACAATTTAGATGGCAATATACCTTTCAGTGTGGGAAACTTTTGGAATTTGAATGAATTGGTTTTGTTGAGTAACAGACTTAATGGCACCATTCCTCAACAATTTTGTAATGTGTTAAAGAAGATACGACATCGCAATCTTGTTTCAATTTTGACATCTTGCTCAAGTTGTGAACTTGTGATGCCTCGGGCAATGAGTTCAAAACTCTTGTTTATGAGTTTATGGAAAATGGGGATCTTGATATATGGTTACATCCACATTCTTGTGATGGGAGTACACGTTTTTTGAGTGTTGCTCAGAGGTTAAACATTTCAATTGATGTTGCTTCAGCATTGCATTATCTCCATGATGATTGTTAACCAACAGTTATTCATTATGATCTAAAACCAAGTAATATTCTTCTCAACAAAGACTTAGTTGCTCATGTTGGAAATTTTGGGATATCAAGGCTTTATTCACAAATAGTTAAAAATTCATCTAGAGAGCAGACTTTTTCATTCAGAGAAAGGGATCCATTGGCTATGTTCCACCAGTTAATAATATTATTATAGCTTTGCCACATATTGTTAGAAATAATTATTTCCTAACAATGATTTATATAATAAAGGTTGTAATTTCATAAGGTACTCACGTTGATGATTAGTGATGTGTAAAGGCGAAATTACTGGGCGAAATTCCCTTCCTCTCATTCTGTTAAAATTTAAGTTTATAAGAGTTAAAAGATGTATAATCGATAAAGTTATGGGTTTCACATTCCTAAAGGGATTTCAATTCCTAAAGGGATTTCAATTCCTAAAAGGATGTCACATTCCTAAAGAGATTTCTATTCCTAAAGGAGGTTTCCCATTCCTCTTGAAAGAGGGTTTCTCATCACATCTATAAATACTCAGAAAAACTCTAGGGATCTTAACGATTTCAAATCTCTAAGTTTTCTAGTCTCCGTATCATCAAGAGGTGATTAAGGAATACGGATCAGAGATGTGAAGCATTATATTCTTGATTCATTCAAATTAGATATTACATCCTCAATGGAACCAAGTAAGTTCTATCTTTTCTATTTAATTACAAATTCATGATCATGAACATTGTTTAGTTGATTGATTTGATTTACATGCGATCATTGTTAATTGTGCTTCCGCATTCAAGTTATAGTGCATAAAGGATTATTTAACATTTGGTATCAAAGCCTGCTTGTAAAGTGATTAATCACTAAAATTAGGGTTCTTGATATTTGGGGATTTTTAATTATAAGGTTTAATTAATTGTGGGTTTGTTGATTTGGAATCAATTTGCCAATTCGTCAATGATGAATTTATATGGATGAAAGTATGTTAATGAAGTCATACTATTTACGTAGGGTTACGGTACTTTTTT